>NW_026068009.1:2063716-2170276 GCF_014885135.2 Alexandromys fortis
CCCCCCTCCCACTCCACCCCCAAGATCCCATTTTTTGCCCGGCAATCTTGTCTACTTCCCATAATCAGGAGGATAGAACTTTTAAACAATTGTTGAGGTTTTTGTTGTTGTTATTGTTGAGTACTTTTGAAACTAGTCTTTGTTTTTGCATTTTGATACTGATACAAGCCTACAGGGAACAGGAAGTAGAATTTGGTGGTTTGAATAAGATTGGCTTCCATAGAGTCATATATATGAATGCTTTGTTAGTGGCATTAAAAGGTATGGCCTTGTTGGAATAGGTGTGTGACCATGTGGGTGAAAAATGTCATTTAAGTAGATTTAAATGACATTTAAATATTTAAAATATTCAAGTCCAGCCCAGTGTCTCTCTCTTCCTATTACCTGCTTTTTTCTCGTAGACATGGTGCTGGAGAAGGAGTTGAGAGATCTATACCAACATTTGAAACCCCAAAGCCCACCATTTGTGTCATACTTCCTCCCACATGGCCATACCCACTCGAAAAAGCCCACACCTCCTCCAAAAATGCATAAGAGTTGCTGTGGTCATGGTGTCCCTCCACAGTAAAAGTAACCCTAATTAAGACACAAGAGTTCTGAAACAAATATCGTCCTCTCATCTGGCTTTCTATTTTGGATTATTCAGCGAGTGATTTTGCTGAGAAACAGATTAATCATATTGTCCTTCATTTGTCAGAATCAACTATTTTTAGGCTTCAGTGCACATCCCTTGACATTTTAAATATCATTATTTATACTCTGCCTACCAGTCCCATCTCTTCCCGCTCAAGTCTTGGATGCCATGTACTGGAATAATATGAATATATTTCATCAAGATAAATATATTATACTGTCACTCTATCTCAGTATATTTTTGTTCTCATATTTACTCTTTGTTCATGCTTCACCTAGTTCTATATTATATATCACTTTCATCTCTAATACCAAAAACATACACTTTTTATTAAAATGTGGTAATGACTTTAGATTAAAGCTGTGAACTAATTGGTTCTTTGCATAATTCTTAGATAAATGTCTGGATTTATTTCAAATTTTCATTTAATTAGTTGGATTCAGTTGAATCTTTCTCAGCTACTGTCTTAGTACCAAAAATTCTGCTTCAGTGACTCATAATAGGATAATATTAAATAAATAACTAGGATGTATGAGATATATGAGATATTTTCTTTCATGGCTATCAAGGCATGCCATCTATTTTTGTAATTTGATTTAGATGAATCTGAAATGTTACAAGAATAATCTTCAGTGGTACTGAATGAGCAGCTGTGTATATGACATTAATAACAAAGGTCTGTTTACTCGAAGAAAAAGTATCAGCAATTATGTATGTCAAATATTTTCATTTTAAAATTTCTGATTCCAAATAATTTCATCTCCAAATAAAGAGATAAGATGCTTTATTACTTACCCTGGGCGCAAGAATGCCATACAAAGAAAGTACAAAGAAATAAATCATGTTTGTTTAATAAGACATCTAGAAAATTATATTCTACTCCAAATATGATCTAATTACCAAGAGATTATGGAATATGAGACTTCTGGGATGCTTTGTAAAGTATATTTTATTCACTGGGAAAATTAAAACGTACTATGAAACCCAAGCTTTTAAAAACACTAGCTTTATTTAGTTGTTAATAAAAATGTGAGAAGAAAAAAGATGAACAGAAATTATTAAAATTATGTTTTGGATTTCATTAAATATTTATTTTATTTTTATTTATATGTATATGAGTTTGGATGCTCCATGTATGGGTGTCCAAGGAAGAAGGTGTCAGAAATGGGGGTCAAATCCCCTGGAGTCAAAGTTATAGGCCATTATAAGCTGTCTGATGAGGGCACTGAGAACTGAATTTATTTCCTCTGGAAGAAGACTGGGGTTCTTAAAAACTGTGTCAACTCTCCAGCCTAATATTATGTGCTTTATGCTTGAAATTTCCTAATTACTAAAAACTTGAATTTAGCTTTGAAAGTGTGTTTGTGTATGTATCTTTGTTAGTTTGTTCCTGTTCTTCAGGGAGAGGAAGAATATGAAGTTTGGTGTATCTCTGTGAATCTCTGTGATTTTCCTAAAACCTTGACATTAATAGGATTTACAGTGGAAAAAATAAAATATCAATTATGATTCTATAGTCTATAAACAAACTAGAATATGTGTTGAAAATTAAGAAGTTTATATGTAATCTTTAATTCTATTGTTGTTGATATCTGACATTATTTAATATTGCATGCATAATGAATAGATGGGATTAGAAAACACTACCCTGAGTGAGATAACCCAAACCCAAAAAAATGAGTATGGTATGTACTCACTCATAAGTGGATACTAGCTATAAACAAAGGATATTGAGCATATAGTTTGTCATCCTAGAAAAGCTAAGTAATAAGGTTAACACCAAGAAAAACATATATAAACCCATATGGAAAGTAGAAACAGGAAAGATTGCCTGACAAAATTGGAAACATGAGGGTGGGGAAGAAGGGGAGGGATGAGGAGAACTTTAAGGAACAGGATAGTCAAGAAAGAGGAAGGGCAGATATGAGAGCAAAAAAAAAAAAAGATATCTTGATTGAGGGAGCCATTATAAGGTTAACAAGAAACCAGGCTCTAGAAAAATTCTCAGGAATTCACAAGGATGACCCCATCTAAGACCCTAGGCAATAAAGGAGAGGGGGCCTAATCTTGACTCGCCCTGTAGTCAGACTGATGAATATCTTAAATATCACCATAGACCCTTCATCCAGCAACTAGGGGAAAGAGAGGAAGAGACCTGTATCAGAGGACTGATCTGAACTCCCAAAATCCAATGGAAGAGTCTGAGAATATGAGCAAAGAGGTCAAGACCATTATGAGTACACCCACTGAAACAGTCTACCTGAGCTAATGAAAGCTCACCAACTACAGCTGGACTGGGAAGGAACAGGCATAGGACCAAACTAGTCCCTGTGAATGTGGTTGACAGTTGTATGGCTGGGGATAGCACTGGCTGTGGCACTAGCATTTATCCCTACTGCATGTACTGACTTTTTCGGAATCTATTCTTTTTAGATGATACCTTGTTCAGCATATATATAGTAGGGAGGGCCTTGTACCTTTCCAAAGCAATGTGCCTTACCCTCTCTGAGGATTGAATGAGGGAGGGGTGGGAGGGTATGTGGAGGGGATGGGAGGAGGAAAGGGAGTGGGAACTTGGATTGGTATGTATAATGAAAAGAGATAATTTTTTTAATTAAACTTTCAGACACTGAAGAAAGAAATTGAAGAAAATACCCAAAGATGGAAAGACTTCTCATGCTCATGGAATGATAGGGTTAATATCAGACAATAGGCCATCCAACCTAAAGTAATTTACAGATGTGATGCAATCTCCATCAAATCTCCAATGGAATTCTTCATAGAAAATGAAAAAAGAATTGATTTCAAAATTCACACAAATATACAAAAATCTCATCCAAACAAATAATTTTTTTCTGACTTTTTTATTGGTTTTTATTGAGCTATACATTTTTTTTCTGTTTCCCTCACTTCCCTCCCCCTTTCCTTCAACCCTCTCCCATGGGTCCCATGCTTCCAATTTACTCAGCAGATCTTGTCTTTTACTACTTCCCATGTAGATTAGATCACAATCTTTCTATTCCATTCTAGAAGGAATCTGATGATACAAACATGTCTTGTTTTCTGGGCCATGGTTTCCCATAGTAAGTGTGATTGGTGGGGATACAGTTCTTCAAATATAAGTCTAGCTGTGAGGCTGAGTTTTAAAACAAGAAATTCAGTTCGCAATGTCAGAACTTCTTATAGACATGGTGAATCATGGAGTTACTAGATGAACCTAGGACATAGTGTGTGTCTTGAAAGCAAGGATGATATTGAAAATGTTGTGAGGTAGAACATAGAAAGAACACCGAAACACCTTAAGATATAACCTTATTTTTATGTCAATATACACATACTCTCTCCTTTATGTATGTATTCTTGTTTTATTTTTACCTCTGTGACAAAATGTCACAAAATGTCTGACAAAAAGCATTTTAAGGAAGAAAGAATTTATTTGGCTTACAATTTTGCATTGCAGTACATTATTGGAGGGTATTAAAATTAAGGCTGGAACTTAAAGAATCACAAACTCATTCATCTGCAGAAAAAGATAAATACACAGCTCCTCCCTTGCAGTGTGTGTGTGTATGTGTGTATGATACCTGCTATTTTTTCCCATGCTTAAATATTATGTCTTTAAAAATAAGTAGTTTATTGGAAACCTTTCTGTATTATACAAATATTTTTTTTCAGGAGACATATTTTCTAACTCATTTTGATATCCTTCAGGTTTTCCAGTTATATGCATCACTTAATATTAGATTTATGGTAATTTTCTATCATCCTCATTATTTTGAATTTACTTAGTTGATTATTACTGCAGTACAAAAATGTTGTTAGTTGATATTTGTGTCATATAACTATTTTATTTATATAAATTTTCATTCTTTATAAATTTTCCATGTTTTTGATTCCCTTCTACATCATTTCATTAAGTCACCATCACTTTTAAGAAATTCCTATCTTCATGAAACCACAAATCTCCCAGATTCATGTTGCAATTTAACTGGTCTCTTGTGATATTGAAATGTTCTGATGGTTTTAAATGGCCATCAATTTTATAGGCCCCATTTAAACTTTGACTGAGTTCCAAGAAGTTATTGAATCTAATTTTAGCTGCTCACTCTAGAAAGTATAAACATGTATATTAAACCTTACATACATGTATATAGTTTATATGTATAAATTCAACTTTAATATATTATGAAAATGTGTATAGAAAGCTATATTTTCAAACCCATCCAAAATCAGAAGGTTCATCTCTAAAAATCTCAACATTACACTTATTTTTGACATTGAAAAACAGGTTTACAATTTTCCAAACTTGTTTTTTTTTTTTTTTGTTTCCTACATCTGCACATAAAATTTTTTAAAGCATGTTCCATGCTGAGTTAAATGTACTAACCATAGCAAATATTTGTTTATGGTTCATTTTGTTTTCTATTTTGCAATATATATTCTAAATCTTGTTTTCCAATATAACAAAGGGTAATAATTTTCTTCCCCAATACCCTGAAGTTAAATGTCTTATTATATGTGGTTGTAAGCCACATATGATTGCTGGGAATTAAACTCAGGACCTCTGGAAGACTGGCCATTGTGCTTAACCTCTGAGCCGTCTCTCCAGCCCCTTTACTCAAAGGAATAAAATCTGGCAGATGGATCTATTCCACTTTACAGAATTTGGAAAATTAAAATATGTATACTACAACTATGATACTTATTCAGGTTTTCAATGGGCAACTGCCTTGATCTCAGAAAAGGCTGATTCAGTAGTCATGCATTTATTAGAAGTTGTGGCCATATACTAGTACAAATAAAGACAGACAATGGTTCAGCATATGTGTCTAAGTAAATGAAATTTTTTTTTTGCTTTTTATAATAAAAGCAAATTACACTTGAGGTTTTGTTGATATGAGACACGATTATTCCTAACAGCATCCATCTATTCCCAAGAAAATGTTGAGCACTAAAGACACTCCATTTGGAGCTTGTTTTCTTCTTGGCACAACTGGCCTTTGGGAAAGGAACTGTCTATGCCTCAACCACTGACAATGTCCAGATTGGACAAACAGAATCAAAAAAACAAAACAAAAAAAAACCTGCCAAACCTTGCCAAGACAGGATAATATGGTTTTGAAATTTTTTCCTGCCTCTAAAAGTGATCTGTTAGTTACTCTAGGCCTTGACCAAAGTTGGTTGCTTCAATATTGCAAATGATACTTTGGGTGATTGCCCAGGTAGCTGGTTTTTCTGTTATCTACTACATGTTTCAGAAGCTGCTTAATTGTTAATTGCTACTTCCTGCTTAATCAAGTAATATTATCTCTCTTCTCAATCCTTTGATGGGATTGAAGTTTAGATAGTCATAGATAACTTCCACTTTTAATATAGTCAAGCCACTTCTCTCATAAGACATAGACTCCTTAGCATAAAATGATTATTGAAACATGTAACTTATGCTTCTTGTTTAATATTATTTAAGCTTATTGTAATTCTAGTTTTATACTTGATATCTGGTCTTATTTTATATAGTTTTGTATTGGATTTGGATCTCTCTTAGTTAGACAAAAGGGGGAGGTGATGGGAAACCTCCTTCAGCCAATGGCTTTAAGAACTTGAACCAGGTGGGGACGTGACTTTTGTGTTCCCAAAAAGCCACTGTTCTGCCCAGCTCACTCTCTCTCTTGTTCCTGAGAGCCATACCTTGAGGTTAAACCCCCATTTCTGTTCCATGAATTTTCTCTCTGAATAAAGAAAGGCCTTTGAATACACCATTTTGGAGCCAACTTGGGATTATTTGACTCTCGTTTCCCCCCTTTATACGAGTTCAACTTCGAAAAATGTTGTTGCTTTGTTTAAATAATACATCCATATGTTATTAGTTATATTCTGTGTTTGACATCTTTATATACAAGTTAAATTTTATGAGTTATTTATTCTGTCTAGATGTAGTAATTATTCTAAGAACCATGACCTTAAAGTGAAGAAATATTTTCTCTTTCATGTGGATATCACATAATACATTTCAACATATTTTTTTTCTTATTCACTATCTCTTTAATAAGTAGTCATTATAATTAATATTTATTTTTATATAATAATCTATTAATTTTTTTTTAAAAATCAGGGACTTTGGTTTAAGCAGTGTACCTCCCAAGTATCTGCCTGTGACTGAATAACTGGGTAGTAATAATGTTAAGATATTTAATATAAATAAGATGGCCAACTTTCATTTTAAATCAAGTTCGTAAAGTTATTTGTATTGCCAAGTTTCTCTAGTTTACCTGTGGTTTGTAAAAAGCTTATGTTGCCTAGCAGTCAAGAGAAATGTACAGCCTGTGTATGAGCACAAGTTGTTTACTATTTTATTTCAAAAGTAAACTTTTGCTGCTCTGCCAACCACCCTAAATGAAATCTATCCCACCTTACCAGAAATATGTCATGTTTTTCTGTAGCCAGAGCCAAAGGTGAGAATGAAGGAACAAAATGGAAAAGTACCCAGGCATGAAGTCTATGCATTTCCAATAGCAGCTGCTGGTGTAAGCAGTTCTTGACGTGTAATCATTTTTAGTTGATTTTTAGTGCAAGAATATTTCTTTTTAAAAATAATTATATCTACTTTTATGATTTTTAATAAGGATTTCTCAATTTCTAGTTTCATTGTCATGTATTCAAAAGAACACTAAAACATGGAAATATCTTCATGGTATAAGACATAATAAGGTAATTTAAATATTAAAAAGATACTAATTGTAGGTCATTTGATACAAATTGGACTGTTTTTAATTTAATAACTTTGGTATGTTTATAGGTTTCACCAGGAGAATGAAAACAGAGGAGATATGTGGATATGTGTAGCATATGCAACCAAGGATTCATGTTCACAAGACTGTCGAGTAGGATGACCCCACCAGAGGAAAAGCTGTAACACCACAGTCTCACTCACAGTTTCCTCTTCAAAGCAATAACAATAGATATATATGGTATTAACATTTCTTGCCTTTCAGAAAAAATAATGTTGTGGAAACACAAATTTGCACTGATTAAGTCGTCTCAAGAAAAATATAATCAACCCAAATACATATATACCTAGGTGCTAGACAGTTATAGAAAGATAGACAAAAAGGCAGACAGACAGATAGAAATGTGACAGAAATAGACTTATTAGATATAGAGAGGCACGCGTGTGAGAGAGAAGCCATAAAGACAGAGAAAAGAAATGGTATTTTAAGAAATTGGTTCAACACATGTAATTATGGATGCTGATATACTGAACATTTTCAAGATATAAGCATGGACTGAAGACAAAATAAAGAATGACATAAAAGTTGAAGTTACAAAAAGTCCAAAAGGCCTACTCTGGTATAATTCCTTTTCAGGAGGTCAGCTTCTTTTTTGTTGTTGTTATTGCAACTGTTTTGTTTTGTTTTGCCTTGTTTGCTCTATCTTGCTCATTTCAACTCACTGTGTCCTGATATCTCACTCAAAACCCACTACTGGAAATGTCCAAATCATCAAAATGAATGCCGTGAAATATGCATGATTAGAATGCATCCAAACATCTGAAGAACAGATCCTAGCCAAGGTCACATTGACAATGAACCATAGTCACAAGGAGCTGATAAGTGACACAATTGAAAACCTGGTTATGAGAGGTTTATATCAAGAGGAGATATTATGATAGGTTTTAAGGATGGGCATCAAAGTATCTCTTTCTGTATCTCTTAGAATGTAACATGGTGAATTAAGATCGTTTTAGACACTACAGGCTATTCTTTTTTTTTTTTTCAGAACCACACAGAGACTGCTCATGTTTATTAGCAGAAGGAGAACCCCACACACCCATTCACAAGAACACTAACAATCTTAGAACTGACGATACCCACCCCTCCCAACACCCTTCTTCTCTAAGCCCCACCCTAAACTTAGTTTGGGCCCGTTAGAAAATTTTGGGCTTCTAGCATTTTTTATCTGGAAACCATATGAATGTACTGTCAGGACTGTTTTTCATGTCTCCATCCACTTGTCCCTGTGGGCTGTAGACAAACATCTGCAAGACTCTCCTCAGTCACTCAGTTCTAGATCAAAATCTGGATATAACTCCTTGGTGGTGACACTGCGGGTCAGAGCCAGCTTTCCCAGAAGCATCTGTGCGACATCCTTGATGTCACTGTACTCATGGAGAAGAGCGATATGGTCCTCTAGTTCAATCACACAGTAGCCTTCTTTTACTAACTGGGAAATCTCCTTGTCCAGCATGTCCTGTTTCTCCTTCAGTTTCTGAATGTCAGCTTTCAAAGACTCCTCGCTGCTGTCATCAGGCAGTTCAGTCCTGGGAAACAGACGCGGCGATCGGAAGGGCCCATAGCAATTTCGGCCGAGTCCTGAATCAATCCTCCTGAGCCCCAAGGTCCGAGGTACCCGGATCAGGGTCGTCTGATGCATAGAAGGGTCCAGGGTTGGGGTTTAAACGGCTGCCGCAGCGCCTTCAGGTAACCAGAAATCAGCGATGGAGACCACCAAGCCACTACAGGCTATTCTTTGTAAACCATAATACACGAGTGTGTTTGCTATAACAGATGGTTCTTAATACAAGTGGCACCCAACCATCTGAGTAGAACTCTTACTTTCTGTCGGCATGAATTGCTATAGCCAATATATTTTTGTTTGATACACCATGATAATTTCTTTTTTTTTGAAGCTTGTACATTTTCAGTATATTTTTTCAGATAGTTTTGATCTATTGCATTCATTGAATGCAAGGATGTGGAATCCATAGATATATAAATTCAACTATTAATAACTTGTGAATTTTGATCAAAGTGTTTCTCCCTTTTTTTGTTTGTTTTGTGTGTGTGTGTGTGTGTGTTTTTTTTTACTTTTATATGACAAACTTTTCTCATTTTACATACCAATTCCCCAACTCCCCTCATCTTCAGTGGCTTTCTGGGACACAGACAGGACATGCACAGAGCTTGACAAGAGGTGAGTGACCAGTCCTTCCGCTGGACAACTCACTCTCTAGGCTGTAGGTCCCATTGTAAAACCCAGGCCTCTCCTCCACCAGAATTCTGCTGTACTAGCCAGCCAGAAGGCAAACCTCCTGCAGGAAGGCTGCCTCAACATCACAGCATGGACCCTGCAATCCACAAGTCACACTCAGACCCTGTGACCACAGCTCTCTGGAACACAGACTGGGACTGCACAAGAGCAGACCAAGAGGTGAACAACCAGGCTCTCAGCTGGAATACTCCCTGGAATTATTTTCTAAACAGGATAATATCTGACAAAGAAACTCAATTTATAAAGCATTATAACAATAGATTAATCGATGGTGGTTTTTGTTTTTTTTTTGTCTCCTTATCCCAAATGATATGACCTAGAAGACTGTCAGAGTGTGAAAGCCTACTTATTGCCATTCTGGAATTGCCACCATGGGACTCAGAGAGCACTCACTTATGCAAGTGCTTGCTGTATGAAGAGGAAAAGTTCTAACCTTTTTCTTATTGAATTATTTAATAACCAAAGTAATATGAAAAAATTCTGCCTCACAAATCACTGGACTTTATTTTCTATCTTTATTGCATACCGATAGATAGAGCTGATTTTCTATCAATAAATAAGATTTTATCACACCCCTTCTCTGTTCTCCAACCTCTTCAAGAGAAGCTGAGCATTCTGTTCTCAGTGACTTTCTCTCCAGAAGGCTTATGGGCAAAGTTTCCTAATGAGAAGCATTTATATGAGTCAGGGAAATTTCTGGCTTCATGGAGGTCACTGTCCCCTGAAGACAGTGTACACAGATGTGAGAGGAAGGCAGCTGTCTTCGCTGAGGCCAATGTCCTCTGGAGAAAGTTACATACAGATGTGGGAACAGATGTGAGAATCTGCGACATTTCCATATTACTTTTAATAACCAAAGCTGCAAAAGCAGAAATTATATGATACAGAACACTTTTCTTAACAAGAGAACTATTCAGTATAAAAAGTTAGTAAAAGTGATACGTTTTAAAAGAAATCTTATGCACTTGAATGCATAAATTGGAGAAATTTTAACTTCTCCAATATTAAAATATTAAACAGTTTCTGAGAATTTCACTCATGATCTATAGTTATGTAACTACTGATCATTATTCAGACTGGTTTTTAGCATATGTCTTATCTTCAACCTACTGTTAAGTTCGGTGGTTTTACCAGCTGCTGAGTGAGAAAATGCTGAAAATTCATTCACGTGCGCAGGATCTAAGATGACTGATTCCAACACTTGAAAGATGAACTCTCACCCACAGAAAGGTTTTCTTCTCAGAGACTCAGATTCTTTTTCTGTTTCAGGCCTTTATTTCTGATTAAAATTATGTGATTGCAAGATCTAAATATTCCCCTTAAGAAACATCACTGCATTTCAGCACAATTATATGTGTGTGTATCTCCTACAAATACACACAAACACACACACACACAGAGAGAGAGAGAGAGAGAGAGAGAGAGAGAGAGAGAGAGAGAGAGAGAGAGAGAGGTATGTATCCTACACTTAAAAGGCCACATTGTTTTAATCTAAAAGGGTAGTAAGCGAATTTAGGTGTGGTGTAACTATAAGTATATGCCGGAAGTAAGAGAACGACAGTATAAAGAATTGAACTAAGTAACTTTTGAATGGAAGTTTTGAAGAAATTATACGAAGCAGAAAACATCCGTCAAATCTCAAAGAATGGTTGCATAAACAAGATATGCATAATTTTAATGTCAGTTAACATACCGATGCGGTTAAGGAAATTTCACAGAGCCCCATTCCTATTTGAAGCCCTATGGATGGCTGCTGAGAAGAGGAAACTAGTTTTCCCTAGAGAAAAGCTTTCTTATATCTTATCAAATCTCAAGAGACATCCCTAAACACATATACATCTAAGCAACAATAAATGGGCTAAATAGGATGTTTGTGTGGGGGATATGTACTGTGCTGTGTGTGTGTATGTATTTGTGTGTGTGTGTGTGGTGTAAAAATAATCATTAAAGAAGAAAATATGACCTTGAAAGCAAGCTAGTGGGGCCCTTAAAGAAGTTAGAGGGGAAGTAAAAGCAAGGTGAAAGTACTGCTAACATTGGTGCTAACATTCCCAGTATATGAAAGTCTCAAACAATAAAAGAAAATTAAATTAAAAAGGAAACATTATAAAGAGTAATCGACAGTGTAGAGAAACTATTTGCCCAGCATAACAGTATTCTTGGATGCATGAACTCACAGTGGCTGTGACGACATGAACAAGAACTACATGAGATCCAATCAACTTAAGTCGCAGCATTGATGGAGCAGAATTTCTGTGTGAGATGTTACTGGTAACTGCTAGCAGCCGTTTGAACAAGAAGAAAATTACTTCATTAGAAACTCCCCATGCTTCAGTACATGGTCTTACTCCCATGCACCTGCTGCCAGCACTGAATTGGAATAGTGACTGTCCAAACAAAGAACATAAACTTTAGAGGGAACATAGAGGGAGGATGAGGTTGAATTAAAGGATATATTGGAGAGTGGGTTTGACCAAACGCTTTTTGTACATATAGGAAATTCTCAACAAAATACATAGTGACAAAGTGGATAATAATTTAAACTATGGTAATTCTTCTATTTGCAAGCTAGGGAAATAATTTATTACATACTATGATTTGCCCAAAATTAAAGTGAACAAGAATCAAAAATAATGCTGCTATCCTATATAGTATATATAAAATTATACTAGATGTACTTAGCATTTCATTGACAAATGGACAGGTTTAGAAGAAATATGATGAAAAGCATCAGGGATGCAAACGATTTTGATTTCCTACTAAAACTGTCCTGGAATTTTTCAAAATCATTAATGTTATTGATTATAACACAATCATTTTAAATAATTTTGCTAGCTGAATATTTTTGGTATATTTAAATCTGTGCATTGTGTTTCTGACATGTATTAATTTATTTTATTATTTTGTAATAAGTATATTGTATTTACATCATTTCTATTTCTTATCTCTCACCTCTAACTCCTTCTATTTCTGCCAAACTCTCTCTTAACTTAATGAATTCTTATTATTTAATTTTTATTGTTTCATATATATATATATATGTGTGAGCCAATTTATGAGTCAATATATACATGTGTTTAGCAATAGCCATTTACAATTGGAAAACCTATCAAAGGGTTCATCCCTTGTGGGAAAAAAAACACCTAACAGCCATTAATAGTCTGTAGATCTTTATCTAGGCATGGGGATTTGAAAAATTTGTTTTTTCCTCATTGGTATGTCAACCAGTGTTGCCATTGTGCAGGTCTTAGATCTTGTTTAGACAGCCATAGTGTTAAGATTTCTTGGATGTTACTTCCTGTCATATACAGAAATCACTCACTTAGAAGATTCCCTGTTTTCCTGATTTTATCTTTTGTCCCTTCTCTTCCACTCTGCTCCCTGATCTTAGGTATAGAAGTTGTGTTGTGTAAGTATCATGGGGAAAGGAAACCCTGTGGTCAGTATTGTCTGGATTTTGACAAGTTGTGGATTTCTGTGATCACGTTTGTCTACTTCGGTAAGAATTTTAGTGATGAAAAAAGGCATGCTTATCTGTGGATATGAAGTTAGGGCTTTAGAGTGTACATGCAAATTAAACTGGTTTATCAATATGGCAGCAGTAAAGTCTTCTCTAGAGACCATTTCATCCATCAGGTACAGGTAGCTACAGTAGAGTTATAGTACCAGGCACAGATATGTCCAATTTAGTGGGACTTAATAAAATCACATGACTAGTGGTTAATTCTGTGTGCACCTTTGGAAGTCTCTTGCTATGCTGTTCATTTTGTTGATGTGGATAGGCTTTCTATGGAACCACAAAATCTCTTGCATATCCAAAGAAATCTTGAACAAAAAGGAAAAAGCCGGAGGGCTTATTAGGCCAGATTTAAAGCTGTATTACAGCACCATAGTAATAAAAACTTGGATAAAATTGACATACAGATAAATAAAACAATATAGAAAACTTAAATATCATTAGAAAAATTACAACCATCTTATACTGACACATTAAAAAATTATCGTCAACAAATATTTCTGGATGTCCACATGTAGAGAAATCAAGTTGACTGCTTTATTATCTCACTTAATGTTATAAAATCTAGGATATAATTTAATAACATTAAAGAGTAATACATTCTATGAGTAGTATACCAATAGACTCCATTTATGTGATTTTCCTATTTAAGAAATTAAGGCAGAAAAAATTTATTACTTAAATAGATATTGTAGATTGAGGTTCTGTTACATATAATTATGAGCACTTATGCCTAATCCACCCTCATATTCACTGTTAACTGTTGATCCTCTTCTGAATTTATTAGGTGTATAAATAGAAAACTTTAATATTTAAATGACATGTAGACATTAACACAGTACATTTTAATTCAAATATCTGACACAAAAATAACTCCAACAATTTAGTTTAAATGTTTGACACAAGAAGCAGTAAGAGATGGAACTCATTAATGGCATTGTACCAATACAAGGAATATAAAGCTCTGACAAGTGTCAGTCAGAATTAAAGTCAGTGAATCGCATCTATAATAGAAAGGAATAGAACACATTCTATTTTCAATAAGCAGGAAAAAGAAATGGGCAATATTGCATGGCAAAACCCAATTCTGCTGAATATCTACAATAGTAATTTTCATAAAATTTTTAATTTGCAATATACTTTTTAAGCTAAGCGTTTGTACACATATTTTATCTATTATTTTGAAATATCAAGCAATTTAAAACAAGACCATAATATATAAGTTGAAGAACAGATAGAAATCTAAAATAAGTTAAAGAAAAAATAAGCTCATAATGCTGTACAAAGACCAATGAATTATGAATGTGGATTCATAATCACTGATATTTGGATATCTGAACAGAATAGCAGTTGTTAAGCAATAAGCTAATAAGCCACATCTGAGCAGTACATACACACACACACACACACACACACACACACATACACACACAAACACAATACCTATACATGAAATAAAAAAACAAGCCTAATTAATACAAACCATTCAAACTTATCTCCATTATCCATAAAGCAACACTAGACCAAGAACATAAGCAATAGGGATTTGAAAGTGTGTTCATTTTCTAGGAAGTCGTGGGGACAACTAGATGTCAAGGGTTTTATTACTAGGGTGAGTGGAAATTCAAGGATGTTTCTAAGTTCTCGTATTACCTATTCCCATGTTCCCTACTCTCATGTTCACTATTCTCTCTCTCTCTCTCTCTCTCTCTCTCTCTCTCTCTCTCTCTCTCTCTCTCTCTCTCTCCCTCTCTCTCTCCTGTTGGCATACTAAATTTCATAAAATTCTCGTGTGCTGTTCCTGTCTGCACAACTTTTTCCTTCTCAGTATTTCCTAAATTCCTGTAATTAGAGGGGCTATACTGAAAATTTTAGATCATTTGAGTTTCAGAATGATTTATATTTTATTAAACATTTATTTTTTGACATAGCTCGATTTCAATTCAGCTTAAGAACCCATTTGCTCCTTACCTTATATTTATGAAGGAGCAATAAAAATAATTTTAGGATTGCAGAACTAGGAAGGTTGAGAAACCCTGCTTTAAAGACAATGAGATTCAGGTTCCTCCTCTCCCCACCCCCCCCCCCCCCAGTCCTCATATCAGGTATTACGTTTCTTTTCAAGAAACCCTACTAGCTCCCTCTACTACTGTGATTCCTAACCCAGAGTTGTATCTTAGAAATGGAGCTCGGTAGTATTCTAATGTGTATATATTCCACACTTTCTTCATCCATTCTTCTATTGAAGGACATCTAGGTTGTTTCCAGGTTCTGGCTATTACAAATAATGCTGCTATGAACATAGTTGAACAAATGCCCCTGTCATATGATCGGGCATCTCTTGGGTATATTCCCAAGAGTGGCATTGCTGGGTCCTTGGGTAGGTTGATCCCAAATTTCCTGAGAAACCGCCACACTGCTTTCCAAAGTGGTTGCACAAGTTTGCATTCCCACCAGCAATGGATGAGGGTACCCCTTTCTCCACAACCTCTCCAGCAAAGGCTATCATTAGTGTTTTTGATTTTAGCCATTCTGACAGGAGTAAGATGATATCTCAAAGTTGTTTTGATTTGCATTTCCCGGATCGCTAAGGAGGTTAAGCATAACCTTAAGTGTCTTTTGGCCATTTGAACTTCTTCTGTTGAGAATTCTTTGTTCAGGTCAGTGCGCCATTTTTTAATTGGGTTACTTAGCATTTTAAAGTCTAGTTTCTTGAGTTCTTTATATATTTTGGAGATCAGACCTTTGTCTGTTGCGGGGTTGGGGAAGATCTTCTCCCAGTCGTGGGTTGCCTTTTTGTCTTAGTGACAGTGTCCTTTGCTTTGCAGAAGCTTCTCAGTTTCAGTAGGTCCCATTTATTCAATGTTGCCCTTAATGTCTGTGCTGCTGGGGTTATACATAGGAAGCGATCGCCTGTGCCCATCTGTTGTAGGGTACTTCCCACTTTCTCTTCTATCAGGTTCAGTGTGTTCAGACTGATATTGAGGTATTTGATCCATTTGTACTTGAGTTTTGTGCATGGTGATAGATATGGGTCTATTTTCGTTCTTCTACAGGTTGACATCCAGTTGTGCCAGCACCATTTGTTGAAGATGCTTTCTTTCTTCCATTGTATACTTTTAGCTCCTTTATCGAAAATGAGGTGTTCATAGGTTTGTGGGTTAAAATCTGGGTCTTCTATACAATTCCATTGGTCAACTTCTCTGTTTTTATTTGCATGCAAATGGATGGAAATAGAAAACACTATCCTGAGTGAGGTAACCCAGACCCAAAAACATGAACATGGGATGTACTCACTCATAATAGGTTTCTAGAGATAAATAAAGGTCAGTGGGTCTGTAATTTGATTTCCTAAAGAAGCTAAATAAGAAGGTGATCCCAAAGAAAAACATATAGCTATCCTCCTGATTATGGCAAGTAGACAAGATTGCCGGGCAAAAAATGGGATCTTGGCGGTGGGGTGGGAGGGGGGTAAGGGGAGATGGGGAGAGAAAAGTGAGAAGGGGAGGTTGGGGGGAACTTGGGAAACGGGATGATTGGGATAAAGGAAGGTTGGATAGGGGAGCAGGGAAGCACATATCTTAATTAAGGGAGCCATCTTAGGGTTGGCAAGAGACTTGGTGCTAGAGGGGCTCCCAGGTGCCCAGGGCGATGTCCCCAGTTAGTTCCTGGGGCAGCTGAGGACAGAGAACCTGAAATGACCCTATCCTATAGCCATACTGATGAATATCTTGCATATCACCATAGAACCTTCATCTGGAGATGGATGGAGATAGAGATAGAGACCCACACTGGAGCACTGGACTGAGCTCCCAATGTCCCAAGGAGGAGCAGAACCACGAGGGGTGCACCCACCCACGGAGACAGTGGGGCTGATCTATTGTGAGCTCACCAAGGCCAGCTGGACTGCGACTGAAAAAGCATGGGATAAAACCGGACTCTCTGAATATGGCGGACAATGAGGGCTGCTGAGAAGCCAAGGACAATGGCACTGGGTTTTGATCCTACTTCATGTTCTGGCTTTGTGGGATTGGATGTACACCTTCCTAGACCAGGATGGAGCGGGGAGGACTTTGGACTTTCCACAGGGCAGGGAACCCTGACTGCCCTTCAGACTGGAGAGGGAGGGGGAGAGGAGTGGGGAGAGGGGGAGAGGAGAGGGAGGAGGGGGGAAAAGGGAGACGGGGAGGGAAATGGAAGGCGGGGAGGAGGCGGAAATTTTTTTCAATAAAAAATTATATTAAAAAAAAAGAAATGGAGCTTGGTTGGAAGTAAACTAGTAAAATGTTGTAGCTCCCTTCATTGCTGACTTTCTGTCTAGAATTATAGCTTTGCACTGCATGTTTTCTGGTTTCTGAAAACATTTGCTTAAGGTTTTGCTGATTTTATCAAGTTATCTGTAGCCAAATACGAGACTCTAGCCATTTATCCTAAGTGAGAAAAATGTCTGTTTCTATCTCTACCTCCACTTCTCTCTTCCTCTCTCTCTTTCTTTCTCTCTCATAAATAATTGAATCCTTATAGAGAGAAGGAAATGGATTTGATTGATTGTAACACTGAGAAGCAATTAAGTATCTTAATTAGTATAATAGTATCAAAGGGGAGAATCAAAGAGTAACAACAACAATGATAATTTGCTTAGGGCCTAGTATGTGAGAGGTCAACTAATGGAATTATATCTTTTAGTTTTCAAAAAGGGAATTAGACAAAAGGCTGTGTCTCATTTCCAAGCCATTACAAAATTTGTGTGGAATAGGAAGGCATAGCTCTGCATAACAATGCATATGTGGATTTGCACTGAAGGGAAAACACAGTCATGGTTAGGCAAGGATTAGGATGAGCTCTTCCATTTTCTTCCAGTAATTAGTATTTAATCTTTGTAATTTCAATGAGATTCTCAAGCCAATTCTTTTGGCATCAGGAGCCTCTATCTCAGTCAAAAGTGCATAACGCTGTGTTGCCATAAATAGGTTTGTTTATTACTGCAGAATGCCAGCATTATTAATAGCTTTGGCCTTTGTGGAACGTTCTACATTTATCACACTCTACAAGTATCTGAGACTGACAGTCTTTTCCCTATGCTAACTGGTAATATACTGATATCAAAGACACTGGCTTCAGAAGCATCAGGATCATTCCATGGGGCTTAGCTATTATTGTTGAAGAAAGAACAAAGGCAAAAATGAAAATACCACAGCTTTCAATTCAAAGGAAATAAGAAACCAAAACTGTGAGCCAAACATGCGCGACCATGGCATGCAAACAGACTCAGACTAACACAAATAACATATTCCAGCGTGGAAAGGTTTTCATGAAACTTTTATACTTGTAATCAAACGGCAGTCATAAACCAGGGCAATTTTCAAATGCATTGGTGGAAACAACAGGTAGTTGGGAGACAACATTGCGGAAATCTCCCTGAAGATGTCAGGACTGTTGACAATGTTCATGCTTCTGTTGGGTGAAGCTAGTGCTCTTAGGGGATAACACTGTATCTGACAGTCACAGAGATAACAGGTTAGACACAGATGTGATCATTGAGTGGCTACTAACATGACTAAAGGGAACTCCAGATCTTTTGGCAGTGTCTATAATATTCTGAGCCGGGTGGAGTCATAGGAGGTTGTGAGCCACCAGACAGGTTATAGGAACTGTGATGGAGGAAGGTCATTGGCTAATAAAAAAACTGGCTTGGCCCATTTTATTGGTTAGAACATAGGTAAGTGGAGTAAACAGAACAGAAGGCTGGGAGGAAGAGGAAGTGAGCTCAGAGACTCCAAAGCTCCTCTCAGAGGCACACGTGATGAAGCTCAGACCCAGGATGAACGTAGGCTAGAATCTTCCCAGTAAGCGCACCTTGGGGTGCTTACACACATTATTAGAAATGGGCTAGTCCAGGTGCGAGAGTTAGCCGAGAAGAGGCTAGATATAATGGGCTAAGCAGTGATTAAAAGAATACAGTGTCCAAGGGGCATAATCTAACAGGCGGCTGGGGTGCTGGGGATGCAGCCCCACTGCTCCTATTACAACAGAACTGAACTTTGATCTTCCAAACTTTATTAACTGCCAAAGCTGCTGGATTTGTAAAGACAGGTGACAGTAGTAACAGAGAATTTAGTATCAACTTAACCGAAAAAGGTAATGAAATTGTAGACAATCTAGAGATAATTATTAGTTCACATGAATGAAATGTGATCTTTTGATTTTTCCAACTCACTGGTATCTAGCATAAGTTTACTATACCAACATTAATCATAGCCAATAAAATAACAATTGACTTCCAAATCTCAAAAGCATGTAACAGAAGAAAGAAGTCGTATTATTTATGCTCTATGCAGGTCATGGTTGTGTCACACGCTTGTATCATGGACTATCGAGTCTTCCTGTTGGGGGAACTAGGACAACATCAGCTTTTCCATAAAACATACACATTTACATTGCTAGAAAATTACCTCTCTGTATTAGACATGCACTCAACCAAATGAACTTGATGCAAATTATAATTATGTACATGAAAAAACAAGTCACTTTTTGTTGGGTTCAGTTGATCTTCTCAACAATAAATACTAAGATTAGGAGAATAGTAGAATGACAGGAAAAAAATCACTGCTTTGCTTAAGAAAATGGTTGATATTCAGTAACTCCTCCTGCAGGAGCATTCTGACTAAAATACAAGAGAAATGATTGCTGATCACTAAAATATGATAAACATCACAGAATAAATATAATTATTCTGATTTGCATTCATTTCATAGTGTAAGTCTACAAAAGAACCAGAATAAGTCTGGAAACTGGCATGTTATTCTTTTTTGAAATGAGGTATTACTTGAATCATACGCTTTTCAATGACTCCTTACTTTTAACTGCCTGAGTAATCCACTACTAAGAGTCATAAGGAAGGAAATGGCAGCTCTCAGGGAGCAGTTATATGCATCATACTCATGGATTACTGTGAAACTTCATCACCACTGCTGTTGAATATGAACTACTTTTCATGACAAACCCTTCACCGTGTTTGGAACAATGCTATGAAGACAAATATGGTTTGGAACAGAGTACTATTTATCAGTTTAAGCATCCTTCATATTTTACTTCCTCATTCAGTGGGAAGTCTTGAAAATAGAGGAAAATTACAGGAAAACTGGAGAATGTGAATGAGAAGTTACATATGGTAACGAGTTCTCACTTCACAGCCGTAAAACCTAAGATCCAATTTCTAAGCATCTTCTAAAAATTCTACTTGAGCCTGAGGATGCAATGTATAGTACACACTCTGATGATGATGCCAAGTCAATTCAGTGGGACAAAGTGTAAGATGCTGTGGAGCCACTGTCATTCTGCAGCCATAAATCAAGATAATGCAGCTGTCTGGATGTGATAGAGGGAAGAATGAGGCTGCCAACCTAGTATGCCACCGATTAATAGGATCATATTGCTGAGTCAAATGTAAATTGGCGTAGAATTCATCTAAAAACAATTGAAAGGCATTCTTGACAGCTTAAGGGATGTTAGTCATGGGTGTGATTCTGCAAAGGGGCAATGTAGACATCTCCATTCTAGAAGAAGGAAATTTTCTGTTAAGTGAACAGTTTCATTACACGGGGAGGAAGCTGTCTTTAGAGAGAGAAGTCTTTTGAAAGGTTTGTGGATCCCCAGGTGTCATCTTTAATCGGCCTATGCAGTCTGTGTCTGGAAGAACTGAGATCTGACGATGGGAAAGAATGGGGCAGGATATAGTCTAATGCTGCCGACAACCTTACCTCTGTTTCAGTGTAATTTTATACACAAATGTAACAAAGAAAGCAGTGATACAAGGAAGATTACTAGAGTTCAGAAAACATGATTTAAAATATCAAAAAACATGTAAATAAATATCGGTAAGTTCATATTAAATATTAACAGAGCAGCTCTTTCCCAGAAATTTCTCAGGGCAGACCAGTTTAAGCCCAGTGCCTGGCACATATATAGATTATATCTGTGAAAGCATGAAAACAAGGCAGAGGGCCATATCCAGAGTGAGAGTACACTGAGGACTGCACTCAGCACATCCTTTCCCTAGATGGGGTTCTTAAACTACGATCCAACATCCAACAAGAATAAGCATATCTTAAGAATTGAATAGAATGAAATCATATCCAAGAACAATCCAGGGGAACAAATGTACCTGAGATAAAGGCCCTCTGCCTTTTTTCCTGGAGCCTCTCTCACAGTTCTCCAAAGCAATGTTCATCCTGCATTCTTCTTTTTTGTTATTTTTAAAAAACAAACTTTTTTTCATTATACATACCAATCCAAGTTCCCACTCCCTCCTCTCCTCCCATTTCCTCCACATACCCTCTCACCACACCCATATCCAATTCTCAGAGAAGATAACGCACATTGATTTGGGGAAGGTACAAGGCCTTCCCTACTATATCTAGGCTGAGCAAGGGATCATACAAAAGAATAGGTTCCCCAAAAAGCCAGTACATTCAGTAGGGATAAAACCTGGTGCCACTGCCAGTGGCCCCCTAGCCTGCCCCAGCCATGAAACTATCAACCACATTCAGAGGGACTAGTTTTGTCCTATGTTTGATCCTTCCCAATATGGCTATAGTTGGTTTGTTCCCATTAGCTCAGGTATACTATTTCAGAGGATGTACCCATCATGGTTTTGACCCCTTTGCTCATATTCTCATTCCTCCCACTCTTCCATTGAACTTTGAGAGCTCAGTTCAATGCTCTGATGTGGGTCTCTGCCTCTCTTTCTATCAGTTGCTGAATGAAGCTTCAATGGTGATATTTAAGATATTCATCAGTCTGAATACAGGGCAAGTCAAGATCAGACCCTTTCTCTATTGCTTAGGGTCTTAGCTAGGGTCATCCTTGTGGATTCCTGGGAATTCCTCTAGAGTCAGTTTCCTTGTTAACCCTATAATGGCTCCCTCAATAAAGATATCTCTTTCCTTGCTCTCATATCTGTCCTTCCTCCTTCTCAACTATCCCATTCCCTCAAGTTCTCCTCACCTTTCCCCTTTTCCCTCTCCTCTTCCCCTTCCACTCTTCCTTCTCCCCCTCATCCCATGCTTCCAATTTTTTCAGACATTCTTAACTGTTTCCACTTTCATGTGGATCTAGATATGTTTTTCTTAGGGTTTATTTTATTAGCTTCTCTAGGATCATGAACTATAGGCTCAATATCCTTTGTTTATATCTAGTATCCACTGATGATTGAGTACATACCATACTCATGTTTTTGGGTCTGGGTTACCACAAACAGGATAGTGTTTTCTAATTCTACCCATTTGCTTGCAGAATTCAAGAAGTCATTGTTTTATACTTCTGAGTAGGACTCTAATGTCTAAATTTGCCACATTTTCTTTATCTATTCTTTAGCTGAGGGACATCTGGGTTGTTTCCAGGTTTTGACAATTACAAATAATGTTGCTATGAAAATAGTTGAACAAATGCCTTTGTAGTATGATTGGTCATAATTTGAGTATATTCACAAGAGTGGTATTTCTGGATCCTGAGGTAGGTTGATTCTTAATTTTCTGAGAAACCGACATACTGATTTCCAAAGTGGTTGTACAAGTTTGCTTTTCCACCAGCAATGGGTGAGTGTTCCCCTTACTTTACATCCTCTCCAGCATAAGCTATCTTTGATGTTTTTTTTTTTTTATCCTAGCCATTCTGACTAGTGTAAGATGGTATCTCAGAATTGTTTTGATTTCCCAATCCCTGATGGCTAAAGATGTTGAACATTTCCTTAAGTATCTTTTGGCTATTTGAGATTCTTCTCTTGAGAATTCTCTGTTTAGTCTGTACCCCACTTTTCAATAGTGTTATTTAAAATTTTGATGTCAAATTTCTTGAGTTTTTTTTTTTTTTGTTTGTTTTGTTTTGTTTTGTTTTTCAAGACAGGGTTTCTCTGTGGTTTTGGAGCCTGTCCTGGAACTAGCTCTGAAGACCAGCTGGTCTCAAACTCACAGATATCCGCCTGCCTCTGCCTCCCGAGTGCTGGGATTAAAGGCATGCGCCATCATCGCCTGGCCATTTCTTGAGTTCTTTATACATTTTGGAGATCAGTCCTTTTTCTGATGTGGGGTTGGTGAAGATTTTTTCCTATTCGGTAGGCTGCCTTTTTGTCTTATTGACTGTGTCCTTTGCTTTTCACAAGCTTCTCAGGTTCCAGATGTCTCCTTTTATTTATTTTTTATTGAGCTCTACATTTTTCTCCATTCCTTACTTCTCCTCCTCCCTTTCAACCCTCTCCCAGTGTCCCATGCTCCCAATTTACTCAGGAGCTCTTGTCTTTTTCTACTTCCCACATACATTAGATCTATGTATGTCGCTCTTTGGGTCCTCAGTGTTGTCAACGTTCTCTGGGATTGTGATTTGTGGGCTGGTTTTCTTTGCTTGGAGGTCCCTTTTATTTATTGTTGCTCTTAGTGTCTGTACTACTGCGGTTATATTTTGGAAGTCATGTCCTGTGCCCATGCATTGAAGATTACTATCCACTTTCTCTTCTATCAGGTTCAGTATGGTCATATTTATATCTAGGTCTTTAACCATTTGGATTTGAGTTTTGTGCATGGGGATAGATATAAATCTATTTTCGCTTTTTTTGCATGTTGACATCCAGTTATGCCAGCACCATTTTTTGAAGATATATTCTTTTTTTCCATTGTATAATTTTAGCTTCTTTATAAAATATCAGGAGGTCATAGGTGTGTGGATTAATATCTGGGTCTTTGGTTCTTTTCCATTGGTCAACCTCTCTGTTTTTATGCCAGTACTGAGCTGTTTTCATTATTGTAGCTCTGTAATACAGCTCAATGTCAGGGATGGTGATGCCTCTTGAAGTTTCTTTATTGTATAAAATTGTTTTGGCTATCATATGTCATTCTTAAGAGCATGTTCCAATACCAATATTAAATATTTTCCAAATATCTTGAACAATATTACAAATGTAATATTACTAAATAAAATCTATGATAATTATGTCATCCTTCTTCAGATAATCAAGTGTTTGGTAATGATACAGTTCTGAAATACTGAATGTGTCTAGAAAAAAAATTCAATTGTATTTGTAGAGACATGACTTTCTAACTCAATAGGAATCCAGGAAGGATTTTTTTTAAAGAAAAGAACAAAAAAGCAATTTTGGTTGAATGAAATGATCAAGAACAACTATTTATTTGTTTACATATTGACAGTTCAAAAATAGCCCTTAATATCTAATACAAGTTACTACATGCAGAAATCATAGGTAACACTGTTTAGAAAGTTCTGTTGCTTTGTCTTGAAGAATCATGTCAAACATAGCTATCTAAGAAAAACTGTAGTAAATTTAATCATGATATATCACTTTAAAGTGTATGGAACTTACTCTTTCTAAGTAAACAAGTAACCAAAATTTAAATTTCTATCTTTTATACCTTATCATGTTTTTTGTTATGTTTTATATTGCATTATTGATGTTAATATAATATATTGTGAATAAACAAGAAAGGTTTTGGTTTAATAGAAATTTGTTAGTGTGTCAAGTTGAAAAGGGAAAAATTATCCTTTTCCTTTTCTTTGTTAGCTTGAAACAAGTAAGAGTTATCAGGGAAGAGGAACCTCAGTTGAGAAAATGTCTTAATCAAATTTCCTTAGACTAATGTGGAAACCTTTTTCTTGATTAATAACAGACACGGGAAGGTCCATCACACTGTGGGTGGTGCCACCTCAGAGCAGGTGATTCTAGACTGTATAAGAAGGCAAGGTGAACAAGTAAGGATGAGCAAACAAATGGGCATTACTGCACTCATACCATCTGCTTCAGATCCTGTGTCCAGATTGCTTCCTTGACTACCTACCTTTCGTGACTTCACACAGTAATAAAATGCATGATTAAATCTTTCCTCTCTAAGAATTTTTTTCATCATGAACTTTATAGTAACAGACTAAGACACCACATAAATCTTAGAATTCAAATGATATCAATGATTGAGCAGTTAAGTTGGTCACCTGGTATCTCAATGACTTGAACTTCAGGCAGTTTTTCAGCCACTTTGTATTCTATATGAGTTCTACATATTTCCATATTCCAGGTAACTATATATAGACACACATACTGTATGTTAGAATTAACAAGGGAATCCTGGCATTAGCAATATGAAAATATTACTTTTATTGAAAAATTATAAAATATTTCTGTAATACTAATTAACATATCATGAAAAAATATAATTTGTTAGAAAAAATAGTAATGAAGAGTTTTATTTTACTCTAGAAACCCTGTAGTATGCACACCCTCATACACAAGATGTGAAAATGCATTGGAAGATAAAAAAGAGTTACAAGTTGACATAAACTTATAAAAACACACAAAATGAATGTGAATTTGAAATGTTTCAGACAATCTAATACATCCTATCTAAGTAAAGATGTGATAATTTTGAACAATATTGGTTTGTACTTCAGGTGATAAATAATATGAATATACTGGTGATATGATAAAATAAATCCAGCATTTTGGAAATTTTTTGCCTTCCAGAAAATGAGCTTTGTTGAACACCACTTTAAAAATGATCATATGCCAATGCAAGAAAAAATGATCCTAGGGAAAGCCCAGGAAAGGAGGGAGACCACCCAAATCTACTGTAGTATCATTGACAATAATAGACACTAGTAGTCTTATAGTATTCATGAATGGTCTTCGTTTAGGACAGGTTCTAATCAGAGAAACTATAGACTAAGGAAGAATTAAAAAGACAGTAACTATGCTTTGGAAAGGGGGCTCAGAAGCTTCATTACAAGTGGGGACATCCATAAGCTAATGGTTCAACAATGAAGAACATGAATAATAGCTAAGATATTAGATACTATTTTATTCACATATAAAAGTGTGTGTGTGTGTGTGTGTGTGTGTAAGTCATTCTCTTGTGAGAGGAAAGAATCTGAAAATTCTATTTAGTCGGCTTAGTTATAATAAATGCAAATTTCTGCTTCTAATGAGCTTAACCACTGACAGTGTCCTGGAAATTAGTTGTAATGTTTGAATTGTGTGTAAATTTGTATGACTCAAGGTTTTCAATTATATCTTCGTAGAAAATTTTAAAGTCATAACACCTTAACCCATGGCTTAAATTCCTTCATATTGTATATATTGTTCATCATTTCTGGACTGGATGATTGCTTCTTCTTTCCATGAGTTTTTCCTCTTTTTTCCACAATATCAGCACTAAATTATCTTAAAATTAGGTATTCTGTTTATATTCAGCAGTGTGTAATCCAATCCTAAACACAACCTCTGGCCATTTAGTTTTACTAATGCTTTATAATTTTGATTGAAGAATTCTATTTGCTTTTGAAATGAATCTAGTTTTCTGTAGAAATTCTGAATATTGTTGACCCATTCAACACAGAACCTATATTTACATGCATTTGTATATCTCAAAAGTTCAAGAGTTTTCTAATCTAGGAGACTATTTTTGTATTGTCTGCTTTTCTGTAGACTTCCAAAGAAGTGTTGACTTCTGGGCTCAATTATAGTAATCAATGACATATTTAACAGAAAGATGATTGGATGATTGTCGTGTGATTTTCTTTTTGTTCTATCTAGCAGGGAGAAGTCTAGAAAAAGGTGATTACTATCTGAATCAAGAAGTGTACTTACCTGAATAATTGGTACACTGAGGAGGTCTTTGTGCATCAGCACTGCTCCAGTATCCCACCTGGAATCCTGTGTTGTTTACTATGAAAACAAAACTTCTTGCAGTGTTTAGTTTTAATTACATTTCTCATGTTTGTATCTTTTGTTGTATAGATGGAAAAGTTTAATAAATGTCTTACTGATATTCCTTAGCTTCTCACAAGATTTGATCTTATCACAAAGTTTTCTTATTTATTAAATACATTTTGATTTAGAACCTTGCAGGAGGCACATATTAATTTTAGAGTATAATTTAGAGTATAAGTTAGAATGTAGTATGGCATATGCTAGGAACATTTAGCTTGCATTATTTCAGTTTGTTACAGTATTTACACAACACTGTGAGGTAAGCATTAAATTTTACATTTCTTTATATTTGTATGCATAGTTGGAGAATGGTGGGGCATTATAGAGTTAATGTGTGGAAAATGGAGGTTAAATTGCAGGAGTTGGTTCCCTACTCTGCCTTTTGGTTCCTGTTGATTGAAACTTGAGTAGACAGGTTTAGTGGAAAGCAACCATTACATGCTAGTGCACCTGCTGGTCTTTCTTACCCTGCATTGCAAATGATAAGATGTGACTGAAATTTGGTGTGGGAGAATTGTCTGTATTCTGTCAATCATGTTTTAAATAAACGCTGATTGGCCAGGCAGGAAAACCAGACAGGAAGTAGAGGCAGGGCAGGGAGAACAGGAGGATTCTAGGAAGAGCATAGATAAGAACAATGGGTTAATATAAGCTACAAGAGCTAATAAGTAGCCTGAGCTAATGGGCCAATCAGTTTATAATTAATGCAGACTCTCTGTGTGATTTCATTTGGGGCTTTCTGGCTGCAGGAATCAGGCAGAACAGAAACCCCAACAAGCCGGCCCACATGTTACAGGAACTACAAGATTGAGTTTTGTTTTTTTTTTTTTTTTACTTGAAAAAATCCACTTCTCTTTCAGTGAGTCAGTAAAACTATAACGACATTTCTCTCTCTGTTGACTTTCATCAAAAAGCATTATCAGGAATAATTTTGAAATGCTTTTGAATTATTAAATGGCATATTATTAAATAACAAAAATTTTAGGATGTCATCAATATTAAAGTTTTACCTGACATAAGACCTAGGCCTTCAAAGAATCTTTATGGGGTTGGAGAGATGTTCAATGATTAAGAGTATGTACTAATGACCTTACAGAGGGCACAATATTGTTTTTTGTCCTCACATTAACAGGTTCACAACTGCCCATACAACAACTCCAATGACCCAACACACGTTAAGTTCCTCTGAGCACAACTACAGTTTTATTTGTATTTAACCATATACACATGCACACACGCACACACACACACACATGTAATTAAAACTAAAAAAGTAAATATTTCCAAAAACAAAATATTTACTAAAATTTTATAGTCTTTGATCTTAATAAAATATTCCATAGTTTTTCTAACATCAATAATTATTTACGAAACCAACAGAAAAAGTACTTGATTTTTATTTTAATTGGTAAATTTTACTGATTCACAAATCTTAAAATAAAAATTCACTGGTCATTACCAATGCCAATCTATTAAATTCTAATAATACACAAAATTATTCTCAGATTTTTAAATTAAACTTTAGTACAAAAATATGGATTTTCATTTATTAAAAACTAAAAGTCTCATGTTCATTAGCAACTAATTTACATTATTTTCATCTCAATTCTCTGTAATGTTCTTGGAATATATATGTATATATATTAGCAATTACATACAATAATCAATTATATAATTATTTATTATTGACTTTTCTTAGCTGGCATCATTTATAATTGAACTTACTTATTTTCTGTCATCAGCTAAAATTCCCTTTAATTGCACAGTGACTGTGGCAGGATAGCAGAGTGTCTCATAAACTAATTAAATGATTAATGAGATATGGTTGAAAGAGCATTTGCTGCTTAAAAACATAATTCAGAGAGAATATAGCCTTCACATGAATTAATCTGCAGTGATATTTCATCAATGTAAACAATACTTACCAATTATGTAAGAAGAAACTGTTTACTCCACTCAATGCATCTTGTAAAATATATTCCATTATGAAAATTATTCAAGTTTCTTATGAAAATACAAAACTATTAACAACTCTGTCACAAGTAAAAAGGAATCTATAAACAGATTTATAAACTAAAGCAAAAGCAGGAGCTTTTCTAGATTGATGAATTAATCTTTTGAGAATATAATTACATCATTCCCCCTGTTTTTTTCTTCCCTAGAAAGCTTCCCATATTTCCCTCCATGCTTTTTTTTTCTTGTTTGTGTGTATATGTTTACATAGTATGTGTATCAGACATAAAACATATTGTTAAAGATACAAGCACAATCTTCCATTCTGTAAAATTTTCCTTTTATAAATGTTTTAAGGCTGTCCATCTGTTATTGGCTAACCAAATGGTGTTCTCATCTGTGGGACTGCTCTCCTGTTCTCAGCATTCCTTTGTTGCCTGTAGTTCTTTGTATAGAGCTTGCACCTTGTGGACTTTTCCCTTTTCATGACAGCTACTGCTATTGTCCTTGTTTTAAATTTGCTTAACAGGAGGAAAATCATACTTGAATATAGTTTTTATTATGCACAGAACTTAAATTTTGGCCTAAGAAAATATTAACCCAATTTTTGCTATTTTATAGCAAATTGAATACAATTTTAAAATAGGTGTGAATTACGTAAATTATGTTTTCTTACCAGATTTATAAGTTATGTGTGTTTTTAAATGTTAAAGTATCAAAAGTTAGGGTCTCCTTGCTCTATGGATTGTGTGATATTTAGGGAAATGGGTTTGGGATGTGAAAAATACACAAGAAAGTAATTTGAAAGAATTACTTTATACTCAAATTAATTTATACTCAATTTCAGTTTCATTTTTAACTGACGTCAGTCCCTTGAGAACTGGTGAAGCAGATCTGGAGTGTGTTGCAAAAAAGCCTATTCACTTCATTTATTCCAGGGAAGAGTGAGAGAACACAGACAGGCAGACAGATGACAGAAATTTCATCACATAGAAGGAGAAAAAAGGAGGAAAAGAGCAACATAAGCAGAGTAAGAGACAAAGAAAAAGCACATGCAGCCTGGGTCCCACCATAACAAGATTCCCTCCATTCCTTACCTTGGAAAGATGCACCACCTCTTAGCACCCTTATGCAATTGCTGAACAAACCCTTTAGCTCATGGCCTTTGGGACAGATTTGATGCATAATACCATAATACCATACAAATCATAAGTGAGAATCATCCCATGAATGTCAGGTGGTCATAAATGACATCATAAAATACTTAACAAGCAATACATTTTAAAGTGTAAATTTCATAAGTAATTTAAAATAATGAAATAGAAATATTAAGCAAAAAATTAATTTTGTCATGAGATATTCTATCATCAATCATTTAACATTCTCTAGAAGATAGAAACTTTATTTTAATTTTTAGGAACAATTTAATCTTAATGCATATTTGAATATTATGTGAGATGATAAGAAAAAAAATAGTTATTCTCCAATTCTATGTACAAATAATGTGATGGTAAAAAATTATATGTCCATATTTGGTGGGGGACAATTCTGTATTCTGTCAATTATGTTTTAAATAAATGCTGATTGGTCAGGAGCCAAGCAGGAAGTATAGTTTGGACAACCAGACAGGAAGTAGACGCAGAGCAAGTAAAACAGGAATATTTTGGGAAGAAGAAAGCTCTCTCCCAGTCCTGCCCAGACCACGGAAGAAGCAAGATGTTTCCTATCCCACCAAAAAAAGGTACCGAGCCATGTGGCTAACATGGATAAGAATAATGGGTTAATATAAAAGAACTAATACAAAGCCTGAGCTAAAGAGCCAATCAGTTTATCATTAATATAGACTTCTGTGTAATTTCTTTGGGGCTTACTGGCTGTGGGAACTGGGCAGGACAGAAACTCTAACAAGCCTGGCCCTCATTTACACATATTAATACATATCAAGAAGTGAGACACATATTTTGAAACCAAAATAAAAATCTTGAAGACTTCTAATTTGGAATAATTTTTTTTCTTTATCGTGAACTTTAAGTGGAAATAGCATCAGTATCAACTAACATCTAAAACCAGTAAAAAAAATGACTCATATCAAACATTAGTTGTAACTTTATTTGGAGGTTTATCAGGGAAATATAAACATATGAAGAGTAACATTAACATGAAATGAATGTCACTGGTGGGGAAAGAAACTTGAGCTGCACAGCTTACTAAGAATGACGTTCCAATCATTTTTTCTTATTCTGTCTCTTCTGTTCTCATGAGATATAACAGCATGATCTGGAAAACAGCAGAACAAATATGGATGATTCATCTAATACATATAGTGGTATAGTCACACAACTCCTACAGATTCTATTGAATCATTTCAGGAAGATCATGGAATGATTTCACATACCCAATCAATCTGTACCTTGTTCAACACTGAGTCACTGAGTACAATGCATATGAGACATTAGAATGTGTAGGAGGCAGAGGAGGAAATGATCAAAACAGAGAAGGAACAATGAACTGTGCCAGCACTTTGGCTTTGGACTTCTGACTTTTACAATGAAAATAAAATATTATTCTTTAATTTTATTGTGAATAGATTTCTTTTTTATTTATTTATTTGTTTGCTTTTATTATTATTGGGAATAGATTCTTCCCTCACACAATACATCCTTACCACAATTTCCCCTTCTTTTTCTTCTCTTAGCACCCCAACACCTCTCTAGGTCCAGCACGCCTCCATTTCCTTTTAGAAAAGAGCATTATTCAGGTACCAATAATTTATCAGGTATGCTAAAAAAGCTATACCATCTAAATGTATGGACTTACCTGGGTATGCATGCATTCAGAGGAGCTAAGACAAAGCTGAAACTTTCTTCTGTCTTAGTTTGACATACAAAGAAAGCAGAAAACCATTTTTCTAGCTAATATCAACCATATCAGAGACTCAAGTAAAGAGTCAACATACTGGTATCTCCTGAAAAACTTCAGATAAGTTATGTGATAAGGACATTTGTCAGGATCTAATATAATGAAAGCCCAAGGAAGATTAAGATTATCACGTAAAAACCATGCAGTTTTGTAGAGATAAGTCCCGCCCCTTAGGGGGCGTGTTCACCTTGGGCTAATGTTTACCTATAAATCGCTCGCTTCTGCTTTCCTGTTCAAAGCAGAATGGTGGTTCTGTAAGTCTATTTCCCCATTAAAGCTCTATATATTTTTACAATCTGTCTGCATTCATTTACGCTGTTACACAGTTTATATTGGCTCCCAGTTATAAAGTTATATAGCGTGCAACTACTTCCAAAAGATAGCAAAAAATTACAAAACAAAAATACTAAGATCTCTGGCATCATATTAGAAGACTTACAGTGAAAGAAAATTACTGACATTCTAATGTTGAATTCATTTGTACAGACCTGCAAAGAATTATCATTTCCTATTAAATTTAAATATACTCAGAATAAGATTAACTTTGATTCTAGTAGGATATGGTTATAATTTACAGTTACAAGTAAATCAGAAGATAACAATGAAAAGTCCATTTTTCTTTCATAGAGTTTTTATTTATTTGGAGTTCATTAACATCGTCTGTAGAATGCTCATGATAACCACTATATTTAAAGCACTTTCGTTAGTGTTTAAAGCAGAAAGCACAAATCTAATGTAGCATAACTGAAGAATACTAAAATTATTATGTAAATTCTGTTGTAGTAACCCCAAGTACCAAATATGCAAGAACTTATACAGAGATCCACAGACATGGAACTGGTCAAATACATCATCTTTTTTCAAAATAAATGTCAATAAAATTTCATTAGAAATTAATTTTCATGAGGCCACTGGACTACATACTAGAGTCCACAGCCCGGGAAGCATTACAGGAGGACAGCTTAGTCCTAGGAACTCCAGTAAGATGCTGTCCACTGCTCACTGCCCACAAAACGCCCCTAAGCCTACTCAACAAACCCAGACTGCACACACTACTACCCCATCAGAGTCCAGATTGTATCTAGGTATCCTAGGTAATATACTACCTACTACCTGCTAACAGTCCTTAAAGCCTTTGCAGGAATCCCAGACTGCATCTTTTCCCCTGGGCTCCTCAGTAGGGCCTTCAACCTGCCAGCTTTTATAGAAGCTAGAGATGTCCTAGAGACTCTGGGGAAGATACTGCCCACTGCCTGTAAAACCCCTTTAAGCCTGTCCAACAACCCCAGACTGCATCTGCATCTCTCAGCCCCATATTCTGTCCTACTACTTTGGAACAAGTCTTCTGCTTTTCAGAGGCTAGGCAGAATCTTGGAACCCTTGGTGAGACACTACACACCACATGCTAAAACTCTTTAAAGCCTTTCCTTATAACCCTAGACTGCAAGACCCCTAGGTTCCATACTAGGGCCCATAGGCCCAGCAGCCTTATGGGATATGAGGCTGATCCAAGGAACCCCAGATAAGATACTGCCCATCACCCACAAAACTACATTAAAGTCTGTACAACAACCCCAGATTATGACCCCACCTCCCACCTTTGGCTCCATGTCATGGTCTACAATGTCAGAGGAAGACTTCCTCTTTACCAGTGGCCAGGCTGGATCTAGGGACCTCATGTCTATAACTTTAGAAGAAGACTTAAGTTGTACTGGAGCACAGGCCAGATCTAGGGACCCTAATGCCAACAGCTACACTGGAGTCCAGGATGAGCCTAGGGACCACAGAGGTCAGACCAAATATAGGGACTGTATGTATCCCCTCATCTGGGTTCTGAATCCTGGTCTAGTGTAGTCAAATTTGGGAGAGGGGTTGCCAAGTCACAAATAACAACATAGAGACTTATTATTAATTATGAAAGTTTAACCTATATCTTAGGATTCTTCCTATTTCTTATAATTAAAATTAACCCATTTACACTAATCTGTGTTTCATCATAGGGCTTTACCTCTCTTCCATCTTGAACATCTTATTTTTCCCCATGTCTTCTGGCATCTCCTGTGTGTCTAGATACTCCTCTTTTTCCTTTTTCTTCCTGAAAATACCACCTATACATTCTCTCTAGCTGTTGGCTGTTCAGTTTTTTATATATCATTCATAGCAAATACAACTTCACACAATGTACAAATATCCCACAACAAATCCCCCTTTTGTCTAAATAAATATGAAAGGTTTTAGCTCTATAATTTTAGAAGTTTTTGGCTTTACCAGAGGCGAAGCCAGATCTAACAACCCCTAGACCCCAAAACAACAGAGTAGAAACTGTTTTGTATCTGAACAAACACTAGTCACCAGAGCCCTTGGTCATTTAGGCTGGAAGACCAGAGAAGGAGAAACCAAAGAACAAAACACACATCTAACAAAGGCAAACACAGGAATCAATAAATAGACCTATCTATATTTATCCCAAACCCAGATGATTAAATGTCAATGTAAAAACACAATCAACAATAGAAAAACCATTATGGTATCACCAGAGCCCAGCTATCTTACAACAGCAAAGCCTGAACAACTCAACTCAGATGAATCACAGAAAAGAAACCTTAAAAAATTACTTTATGAAGGTGACAGAGGTTCTTAAAAAGATTACAAATGTATCTCTTAAAGAAATTGGGAAAAAGCCAAAAAAAAGAAGGAAAGAAATAAAGTCCTAAAGGAAGTCCAAGAAGAAGTAAACAAGCAGATAAAGGAAGCTAGTCAAAACCAGAAGATAGAAAGAGAACAATAAGGAAAACACAAATGACAGTAATCCTGGATATGGAAATTTTTGGGTAAGTTAACAGGGAGTACAAATGCAAGCATCACCAACCAAATAAAATCAATGGAAGAGAAAAAAGTTAGGCATTGAAGACACAATAAAGAAAATAGATTTAATAGTCAAAGAAAATATTAAATCTAAAAAAAAATCTGAACACAAAATATTCAGGAAATCTGGGGCACTAAGAAAATATCACACATAGGAATAGAAGAAATTCAACTAAAAAAAAACAGAGTATAGTCTGTTTTTTAAAAAAGTTAAAGAAGAAAATTTTCCCATTCTAAATAAGATCATGCCTATAAAGGTACAAAAAACTTACAGAATACCAAATATATTGAATCACAAATAAAAATTTCTTCAACACATTATAATCTAAACACTAAGCATAAGAAAGAAAGAATATGAAAAGTAGCAAGGGAAAAAGGCCAAGTAACTTAAATCACAACTAACTTCTCAACAAAGACCCTAAAATCAAGAAAGACTGAAACTGAATGAAGTCTTACAGACTGAGATCATAGATGCCAGCCCAAACTACAATATCCAGCAAAACTTTCAATCACCATAGATGAAGAAAACAAGATATTTCATGATATATCATATTTAAACAATATCTATCCACAAACCCAGCACTACAGAAGGGACTAGAAGGAAAACTCCATCCCAAAGAAGTTACCTAATATCTGTCAAAATCAACGAACTCAATTATCCAATAAAAAAAACCAGACTAACAGATTAAATATATGAAAACAGAATTCAACATTCTGCACACAAGAAACATGCCTTAACATCAAATATAGATATTGCTGCTGCAGAATAAAGGGATAGAAAAAGATTTTCCAATCAAAAGAACCTAAGAAGCAAGATGGTATAGGTATTTTAATTTCTAACAAAGCCAGGAGGTGGTGGCTCACACCATTAATCCCAGCACTTGGGAGGCAGAGGCAGGCAGATTTCTGTGAGGTCAAGTTCAGACTGAGCTACAAGAGCTAATTCCAGGAGAGGCTTCAAAGCTACAAATAAACCCTGTCTTGAAACACATACACACACACACACACACACACACACACACACACGCACACGCACACACACACGCACACACACACACACACACCAGCAAAGAAAAGAAATAGAAGCAAGCTGGTATAGTTAGCTATTTTAGTATCTAAAAACCTAACAAAATATATCTAAGAGGAATAAGAGGGGTTGACAACATGAAATAATCAAACTGAGGACTAAAATAAATAAAATAGAAACAAAGGAAACAAATAAAACAAAGAGTTTTTTTTTGTTTGAGATAAAGCCTTTATCTATACTAAACAAAAGACCAAGAGAGAATCCAAATCAACAAAATCAAAAATGAAAGGAACACATAGTAAGAGACTCTGATCGCTCTGCCTTGTTTTGTAGAGTTGAAGTTCCCCTTGACTATGTCCAGGTTTTGTCTTTCACTTTCTGAATCCCATTCCAGCTGCTTGACCCTACCACATGGGTCTTACTGCAGCTTTATAGGCCATGCTATATGCTCATGGGAGATCTATTGTCTCTAAACAGAAATGAAAGAGGAGTGAATCGGGTTATGAGAACAGAGAGGGCATGTGGGAGAAGGATTGGGAGGAGAGGAAAGAGGAGAAACATGAGCCAGAATGTAAAACTAATTATTTAATTAAAAAATAAATTCACCTTTATGTTACTACAAATATTACCAAATGGATATTTGAAAATGCTTTATTTCTCAATCACTTTTCAAATTATACTTTAAAGGAGTCTAAATTGTTTATGTCTATAGCTATATCCATATGTGTATCTATAATCTAGACATTATTATCAACTGATAACTCCTTATACATATGTGTATGTAGTTAAAATGTAACCCAATCACTGGAATTATTCAGCTTTTATTCTATAAGTAAATTATAATACATATTAATTCCATATAAATTTGTTTCAATATAAATTTGTTTGACGACTGGGATAAATGGCTGTCTGATATCTTCTTTTCTTCACCAAATAAGACGCTGTCATCATTACTGCTTACTTTAAGTTAAGGTTAGAAGAGACGATCATGACGAGCATTACTGAGTGTCCATCAGGGGCTAATGTGAGCAGAAGAGAAGAACATAAAGAATGAATCTTCCAGGGGAGAAAGGGGCTATTAGAGTTGCAAAAAGAAAGGAATTATAGACAAATACAGTCTTTAAGAAAAGGGAGTTTTATTCTCTTATAGTCCAAAGAAGATCTGGGAGTGCTTGTGTGTGCATTATAGGGGGGCTTATGCTGTCAGGTCTGATCAGTCTGTTTTGTACAAACAATAAAAGTCTCACCCCTGGGAGGGGCTAATCATCCTTCTCCCAGCAGTCATTAGGTTCCTGCAGTACATTATCTATGGGTAAAGTCCCACAAAACCGTCAGCTTCCCAGGTTGTAACATGCCCACTGACAGATACTGTTAGAAGGAAAAGGGAGGGGGAAATGATGCGATTCTATTTCAGTTCAAAACACATTTAAAAAGTAAGAAAGAGAGGGCAGCTCTTTGATCAATATTTTTCCCATTCCTCCTTCTTACCCTCAGCTTCTAATATATACCATTTTATTCTCCTTTTATACTAGACCTTCTGTTTTTAGATAGCACATAGAAGTGAAATATTGCTTCTCCCGCTATTCCTGACACTTCAGCATGGCGACCCTATTCCTTAGACTGGGAGAACAAGTTTCAGTGATTGCTGAGCTGTAATTGCACTTAATAACTATATTTAGAATATTCTGTATTTGTTAAAATATCATATTCTTAATATTTCAGCTGTGCCAAAAAAGTGATGTTTCTGAGGTGATTGATATATGAAATAGTTTGAGTGGATATTTCCTTGAACAAAATTTCACATTTTATTCCATAAATAAAGCTTCAAATTGTATTCCATAAATGTACACAATTATAGTCAATTAGCAATAATTTACAAAAGCAAAAAAAAAGAAAAGGGAATGAATGCCATGAAAAATTACTCATGAAGAACAGAATATAAGGAAGCAATGATTTTTCCTGAATCAGACACTTTCAAAATAATGTGGAACACTTCTCACTTCCAGGATTCTGCATTTTCTGTACAGAGGTTAGCTTGGAGGAGATGGTCAATTTTGTTCCACTGTAATTGTCTCATTTCATGTATGTATGATTTACCTGACAGTGACAACTTACCTTGTGTTAAATAAACCCTTATCACTTCAGTAACACGAGTGTGTTAATGCCGCTTTAATTCTTGCTGGGTTTTTTAATTGAATCAACTTGTCAGAGCATTAAATTCACACAGCTGACTTAAAATTTACTTAGCAATAAGAACTATGGATTCAACCACTGAAATTATCACCTACATACATTCTAAAGAAATTGTTCTGTTGTTGAAGATTAAAAAAAAATCAAAAGTGGGGTTTTTTATTGTTTTTTTATGTTGTTTTGCTTTTGTCTTGCATATGTGAGCACGTGCATTTGTGTATGTGTGTGTGTGCCTGCAAGCATACATTAACATACATTAAAAAACAAAACAAAACAAAAAAAAAAACAACAACCGCAAAACAAAAGCAAACAAACAAAAATGTGTGAAGGTGTGCACCTGTAATCCCAGGAGCTAAAAGGTAAAGGTAGGAAGATCAGGAACTCAAGGTTGCCTTGGCTACACAGGGAATACATAATAAGCTCATGTTGCCTGAGAACTTTATGTTGCATGAGCCTTTAACAACAACAACAACAAGAAATAAGTTATTCTGGTTTCCCTACATGAAAGGCAGCAGTGTAGGCTTCCCTACTCTTTCATGCCTCCAGAAATGTGATTGTCAACCCTGGTACCATTTTCCCCAGACTCAACTACATTCTCTGTGCAGGATGTCTCTCCCCTATGAAAGTTGCTCGAAAAAAACAAACAGACCTTGGTATTGATGAGTAGCATGCTTAGGCAAACAATGTAATTCAGCCCCAATGCAGTCCTCAGACACTGAAAGGACCCAGTCCTTGATACGGGCACAACGCAATGCACCCACACCTGACCAATAAAGGGACATGTCCTATCATTCGTAGGTACCACACATCTTTAACAATGCCAACTACTCCAGACTTGCATGGACATGCCAAAGTGGCTGTATACCAACAAGGCACAAAGAAGTACTCTACAACTAAAACCAGATGCAGCATACACCCTGGTGCTGATAGACCAGATATGTAAGTGTACTGCCCAGGGTAACCCCTTCCATTCCTCAAACTTAGGCACATGTAGAAATACTTTGATCTTACTCAGCTGAACCCATATGCAACCAAACATAATAAAGACCTGATAATGCCCCCCTAGGACTTGCTTGCATACAAAGGTTTTATTGTAAATACAAAAGCAAACAAGCAAAAATAATTATAAAACCAGTGATGTTAATGACTACAAATGGTATACAGATATCCACAAAATAACAAAGAAACTTCATGAAACAAGGTAACAGTGGATTTCTAGAACAGCATATTGTTTGACATCTTAACAAGGAAACTGATGACTTAACTAAAATATAATTCTACATAATGATTTTAAAGAAACTCAAAAGGAAACAAGTGAGTACAGACAAGTTATCAAAGGTAGTCAAATAATTTAGAGTCTGAAGGCAAAATTCATAAAAGAGACAGATTTTATTAAAATAATGTAATTAAAAATTGTGGAAAAAAAGAACTATACAGATGAAATAAAAATAAAATTGACAATCCTGTCCAGATACAGAATAGATTTTATTTATTTATTTATTTATTTATTTATTTATTTATTTATTTATTTCTTATGTCTCATTGTTTCTCTGTAGATTTAAAGCCTGTCCTGGAACTAGCTCTTGTTGAACAGGCTGACCTCAAACTCACAGAGATTTGCCTGCCTCTGCCTCCCGATTAAAGGCATGCACCACCACTGCCCAGCTAGACTAGATTTAAAAACAGGAAATTCTGAGTTTGAAGACTGTTCTTGTTAAATGAGTTGGTATGGGAGTATTCCTCTCTCCCTCCCCCCCCCCCCCCCCCCCCCCCCCCCCCCCCCCCCCCCCCCCCCCCCCCCCCCCCCCCCCCCCCCCCCCCCCCCCCCCCCCTCCCTCCCTCTCTCTCTCTCTCTCTCTCTCTCTCTCTCTCTCTCTCTCTCTCTTCTGCTATGGAACTGATGTAAGATCTTACTCTCAGCCAGTGTTATGCTTGCCTGACCGTTACAATGCTCCCTGCCATGATTGGCATAGATGATGCCCTCTGGAACTATTAGCTCTAAGTTGCATGGTTCATATTATAGTTGCCTTGGTCATGATAATGACTACAGCAATTGAAGACATTAACATTTGAAGACCTTTAAACAATGAAAGGCAAACATAGCAAGGAAAGCTTGTGAAACTGATGGGGTATCTATAAGCAAAGAAATGTTGGACTCTGAATATCTCAAAACAGAAAACAATGAGAAGACATGAAAATTTGCTTCGTTAAATAATAGCTAGAAATTTCCCAAGTCTTTGGAAAGATAACCATTTGGGTCAAAGAGCTCAAACGAACACTAACCAGATTCCACCTAATGTACTAGGTATGCTTAGTGAATTTTGAAGTAAAATTGTTGTCCTTAGCTTACCGAAGCTTCTCAGTTTCAGGAGGTTCTTTGACTCAGTGACATGCTTCCATAAGAAAAACAAAGATTTTTATTGTGTTTATAGGTATTCTTGGCCACACTCTACTTGTTAATATTTAGAATATTTCCATTAAAGGTGTGTAAAGAATCCGAACAAACAGAGAAATGAACAAACAAAAAACCTAACTGTAACTCCAGCTTCTAGAGAAGCAATATGACATGCTCTGCCCTCAGAGAGTACTTGCGTTCACATCACACACACACACACACACACACACACACACACACACACAGCTTACATAAAAATATCCGTTACTGCTATAAAAACCAATACTGCTAGAACAAAACTTAAGGCCTAAATAAGCTCTCTTAGACATGGTCAATTATTTTCCACCATCCACACGTAAAAAAATAATAATATGGTCCATAATTGTTCAGGAGAAAAACTGATAATTCATATGTAAATTAGTGACATTACTTTTTTATCTAACAGCTTGTACAAACAAAAATTTATAAGGTTGAAATTTTACATTTGATCAAAACAAACAAGTAAAAACTATAGGGAGAAAATATCCATAAAATTGATGTTTAAGAATATTTTGGCCTCATTATTATTATCACTTTTATTTTAGAGATAAATGTCTCATTACACATCCTAGGCTAACACTGTGATCAAGATTCTCCTGTTGTAGTTTCTCCAGTGCTGAGAATGCAGTTCTACACCACCACCTCAGGCTAGAACACTGATCAGGCACTGACTTCTACAGGTGACATGAAAAATCCAGTAAGAAAATCAAAGGTAATCACGTAACCCTATGATAAACTGAAAAATTTCTACCCAGGAAAGGAACAATTAACACAATGAGAAAGTAAATCTGACCAACTTGTAATCTGTCTTGGAGATAGCAGGTTAATATCTAAGATATAGGAACTTTTACAAGTTGGTGGTTAAAACTTTAAGCAACTCAATTTAAAATGTGAATAAAGAACCTTCGAAGGATTTTTTCTTTAAATCCCCAATGACATGGGAAACAGAGATATGAGAGGGTGGTCAGGATCACTAATGATTAGGGAAATGTGAATCAAAACCGCAGTGAGATAGCACCTCATTCCAGCTAGTAGGTGATTATCAGAAGACAAGATAAGAAAGTGTGAAAATTCTCTGGAAAAAAAATAGTAACAACCCTTTCTTTAAAGGAATCAAGGTTATATGGGTAAATTTGTCAAACTGTGCAGTTAAGATTTATGCTTTTCAATATGGGTATATCATTGCCTTATCAAAAAGAAAAGACCTAAAATAAACTGGGACATGAAGGTTTAGCAGGGCTGTGCATGAATAAAAGGCACATGATTTGTGACGAGTGAAGCTGAGTGGCAGGTCCATAATGCTACCAATTTTACAATACAATGTATGAGTAAATTTTAAAAAGAAAAGTTTTAGCACAGTCATGAAGAAAAGAGGTTTTAAAGATGAGAACAAAAGTTAATGCAGTCATTTTAGAAGACTTTATGGGAGCTACAAAAATGAAAGAAGGAAAAAGAGGGAGGGGGGTAAAGGAAGGAAGGAAGGAGGGAAGGAAGGAAGGAAGGAAGGAGGGAGGGAGGGAGGGAGGGAGGGAGGGAGGGAGGGAGGGAAGGAAGGAAGGAAGGAAGGAAGGAAGGAAGGAAGGAAGGAAGGAAGGAAGGAAGATGGAAAGAAAGGAAAACCAAAAAAGAAAAGAAAAAAAATAGGCTGGGTGTGGTGGCACGCGTCTTTAATCCCAGCACCCAGGAGGCAGAGGTAGGCGGATCTCTATGAGTTCAAGGTCAGTCTTATACCCGTTTTGTCTTCCAAGGAAATGAAATCACATTCACATCACGACATCTACACTTCTGTTTATTGCATCATTCTTCACAATAAGAATGGTATGGATTTAACCTTAATGTCTGTGAGTGGAAGAATGCTGTGAATATACAGCCTATCTATGTGATGAATCACAGTCCAGCTGCTATAAAAAGGAGTGCCTACCATCAGCATCCACAAGGCTGAACCTGGAAGACATCAATTTAAGTAAAGTAATTCAGCCACAGAAAGACAGATAGGAAGCTATCTCACTCCTTTGTAAAGTTTGAAAGTGCTGGACCCAGAAGAGTAAACCAGATGGTGGTTGTGAGGCATAAAGGGCTAGGGGAGCAAAGGGCAACCAGAGGGATGTTGGTCAATGCCATAAGTTGGATTTTTGTAAGATTACTTCCTTTTTTTAAATTTTACTTTTTTATTTTAAAAATCTATCTTTTTTTCATTATACATACAAATCCAAGTTCCCACTCCCTCTCCTCTTCCCATTCCCTTCACATATCGTCCCACCCCACCCCCATCTAATCCTCAGAGAAGGTAAGGCACATTGCTTTGGGGGAAGATCCAAGGTACACCTCCCTACTATATCTAGGCCGAGAAAGGTATCTATCCAAAGAGAATAGTTACCCCCCCCCAAAAAAAACAGTATATGCAGTAGGGATAAATGCTGGTGCCAGTGCCAGTGACCCCCCCCCCCTTCAGTCTGCCCCAGCCATGCAACTGTCAATGACATTCAGAGGGACTAGTTTGGTCTTATGCTTGTTCCTTCCCAGTCTGGATGGTGTTGGTGAGCTCCCGTTAGCTAAGATAGACTGCTTCAGTGGGTGTATCCATCATGGTGTTGAAATTTTCAACTGGACTTTGGGAGTTCAGTCCAGTGTTCTGATGTGGGTCTCTGCTTCTGTTTCCATCAATTACTGGATGAAGGTTCTATGGTGATATTTAAGGTATTCATCAGTCTGACTATAGGGCAAGGCATGTTCAGGCCCCCTCTCCTCTATTGCCTATAGGTTCTTAGCTGGCTCATCCTTGTGGATTCCTTGGAAAAGATGAATGATTCTGAAGGTGTAGTGGGAAGCACAGTACCAATGTTAGTAATAGTGTGTTGCTCATGGCTCAGGCCTATGGACAGAGAGATTGCCTACCCCCCATGAACCTCTGGGCCTGATACTTGGCATAAGGGAAAAATAAAATGTAGGCCTGGTAGAACAAGCATAGGGGATGTGGAGGCAGTGGCAAGAGAAATACTATAAGCTGATCTGCATAGTGATTCCAAGCCAGCCAGAGCTACATAGTGATAACGAGTTTTAGAACTATTAGTAAAGTACAGGTGATGCTTCGTGAGAATAGCTACTGAGTAAACTCAAAGTATCAAATATTCATATGGTATAGATTTCCTTAATTTTCACAATTTATACCTATAGCAAAACATTACATTTTATGCCATGAATAGATTCAGTTTTGTCAATTATGCTCTAAAAAGCCAAAAGTATATCTGTAAAACTTAATATATATATATATATATATATGTGTGTGTGTGTGTGTGTGTATCCTAAACATCCTCAAATTTTAGGGTCAGTGACTATGGATTTATAGGACGTTATTGGGCTTATACTGATTTTGTATTGAATTTACCTATTAATATACATACATTTAAAGAGTATATATAAAGAAACATATTTAAAGAGTATTTGAATTGTGGTAATAAATTAGGAGTCCTAATGCAATAGTTGTCATTCAATAATTATGTTTCCTTAATCTAGAATATGAAGTTACTCTAAATTGAAGAACATATTTTATTAAGTGAAATTAATTAGTTTTAGTACTGCAAATATATGAAGCTAATTCTCAATCTTTATAGAGAAAATTTGTAATTTCGCATAATTTACTGTTTTCTAATAATGCTAGTGTATGGCTTGGTTGTTAACTTAATTCTTTGGATAGAAATAAACGATCAAGACTATTGAATGTAGACTCCAGAAATAGCAAAAGCACAAATGACTTTTACTGTTGTTAATAAATGTTACAGGCTGCTTAATAATAAGTCTCTAACTACTGATAACATCTGTGTTTCTTTTCTCACCCTGCCATCCCCTAGAATAGTTCTCAACATGTGTTTCATGACCCTTAGAGATCACATACCAGATACCTGAATATCAAAGATTTACATTATGATTCATAATAGTAGTAAAATTACAGTTATGACATAGCAACAAAATAATTTTATAGTTGGGGGTCATCACACTGTGAGAAACTGTATTAAAGGGCCACAAAATTAGAAAGTTTGAACCACTTGCCTGGATCCATCCTCCGTATCTTAAAAGAAATTATTGCTAAGTTGAAAGACTCAGTCATCACCGGAGTTCCCTTTGAAGTCTTGAAGAGATATCATTTGATTGAAGTTGAAAGTTGCATGGGAAGAATATTTAGGAAGTAAATAGGAAAATGTAAAAGCAGCTTCACAAACAGAAGTTATTTCAAAGACCTCAGTATAAATACCTTGGTCATTTAAGGAAACAATTTACCAAATAATTAAATAATTAAAATATGAGCAAATATTTATTAAGCACTAGTATATATCAGAGTTTATTCTTACTCTTGGAATACAGATATAAAAATACCATAAAAGTTTTAAAAATAAACAAAAAAATCTTTTTTGATTCATTGTTGGTTTTGTTATGTTTTCTTGTGCTAATGATTGGACACTAGGCTTTTTTAGTTAACTGGTTTACCAAATAAGATCACTAGTACTACTTAGAAGTTTTTGATTTCCATACAACTTTTATATATAACAGCATTGTGCATACACTAAGCAGGTATACGTTAAATATCATGCAAAGTATGGTTAAGCACTATTATAAAGCTGAAAATGTTATTTTGTTATAGTTATATGATCAACAACAATTAAAGAGAGCTTAATGTTGGTATTTACTAAAGGCTTTTCTGTGTTTAAAACAAAAATTATCACAAGACAAATAAAGCTATCACCTGGATGCTCAATGGACCGTCAACCAGGAGTACACAGCAGAGACAAAAAAAAAGAGATACCATGCCTCAATTAAAAATAAGAATGGAAAGAGTACTGAGAAGATGTATCGGAAAGGCAGAAAGACTACACAGCTAGGTCAAAGATAATAAGTGCACAGGAAGGTAGGGTCATTGGTCATGCCCCAGATCTACAATACAAACATAAACACTGAATTTAAATATAAGGTATCAACTTTTGGAGGAAGATAGTGAAAGCTATAATTTAAGAAGGCAAATAAAGTGCTTTAATTCACATATTTTATAAGTCAAACTTACGGATATGTAGAGAAGAAATATATGAGGAAAAGTCAAAGTAAGGATGAAATTTCATTAATTACTCTCTTCATATAAAATATAAAGAAGAATGGATTTGTGTAACTGGATGTTTCTCTCCCAATTACAAGGTCTTGGCTAACCACTCTGAGGTTTAATATTTAATGTATGGCATACATAGTTTTCAAAGATGGCAAGAAGTAACAGTTCATTCTGTGTATATGTTATAGTTGTATAGCTCAGTACTTTTGTGGAACTTCTAACAGTGGGAGTAGAAGCTGCCTCTCACTCTTTTCCTGGCTTTTGGGACCCTTTTCCTAATACTAGGTTGCCATTTTCAGGCTTAATACATGGGAGAATGTTTAGTATTACTACAACTAGAAATGCCATCTTTTGTTGATATCCATGGAGGCCTGCCCTTTCCTGAACAGAAACAATGGAGGAAGAGCAGATTGGTGGTGGGGACAGAGGGGCTGAGGAGAAGGGAGTGGGTGGAGAAGAGGGTGGGGAAATTGTGGCCAGGACTGAAAATAAATAATAATAAAGTAATAAATAAATAAATAGAAAACTTGATACCATTTTTACATTTGTTAATTGGGAGTTAGCTTAGAAGATCAACTGGGAGCACCGAATAACCAGTTTTATACAAAAACAAGGTTTGGATAAGATATATATTTGACACAAATACACATTTAATAAAAAATCTGGTTTATATGTTGATGTGGGGATATTTCTCAGCTTTGTAAAGTAGAAATTATTTCCAGAGATTATAGAGTCAAAAACTCTTAACCAATTTCTTTATATGTATTGCAGTTGATTTATATGTTTCCATTTTGCTTTAGAAAGAAGATATAAAGGAGATTTTCCAAGCCTGTGAGATATCTCAGTGGGTATAGGAAGTTGCCTACAAATCTCACAAACTGAGTTCAGTCTTTGGGGCCACCATGGTGGAAGGAGAGAACTTCTTTTCCCTTATGTTGTCCTCTGACTCCCATATAAGCATGACACACACACACACACACACACACACACACACACACGTAAATGTAACCCCCAAAACCCTTTGCCCCAGAAGCTACAAGTGTATCTCAGCTTGTGCAGTGTGCCGTTCAGAAACAATGCCCTGTTTGCTTTCCCCAGCATTTTCTAAAGCAGGGAAGATATGGTGTAAGAAGTCAGGTCATAGAAACAAGAACATATGGTCCAAGCATTTATATCATGTACGTCCTAGTTTTTTCTCCTGCTGATATGATAAAATATACTAAGAGATTAGCAGAATGTCATTGGGAGATAGTTCCTTGCTTTTTTCAATAGTAGTATTTGGTTTTATTATAGGGCCCTGAGCTATCTAGTATCTTAATATCTAGTATCTTAGTTCTTGTTCACCCAAGCAGTGTCATAGCAGAGTAGGCCTTCATCAAATCAATTGGTGGTTGGGTGCTTCCACAAGCTTTGTGTCACCATTGTACTAGCCTATAAGGCAAGGTATCCATGTATATCAAAGGGTTTGTGATTGGGTTGCTGTTTGTTGTGCCTTATTGGTGCACAGACCACTTCCTGTACTAAATGTGCTAATATGTATTAGTGAAGGGTCTTTGTAGGCATCAGCATTACTTCTCCAGGCTCAGCAATGGGGCATTGCCATCAGTTTGTGAAAAATTACCAGCTTCATATGGATCATAAAATGTCTAGGATGGCTCAAACAATCCTGAATACTAAAATAATTGCTGTAGGTATAGTCATCTCTGATATCATTGTATAGCAGAGCAATAATAATAAAAACAGAATATCATTGACACAGAAACAGACATACTGATCAATGGAATCAAATAAAAAGTCCAGACATATATCTAAATACCTATGAACCCCTTCTTTATGTATAATAGCAAAAGAATATACACTGAAAAGAAAAGGTAGCATCTTCACAAAACGGGGAAGCTCAAACTGGACGACTGCATGACGAGGATTTGAAATAGTCCCATACTTATCATCCTGTACAAAATTCAACTCCGAATAGATCCAAGACTCTACATTAATCCAGATACAGTGGACCTGATAAAAGAGAAAGTGGGAAATAACCTTGAATGCATTGACCCAGAAGACAATTCCCTGAACAGAACACTGTTAGCATATGTATTAAGATAAAAAACTAATAAATGGAATCTAATAAACTGAAATGCTTTGCACAGTAAACGACATGGTCATTCAGATTAAATGCCAGGCTATAGAATTAGGAAAGATTTTTTATAAACTACACATCTGATAGAGAGTCAACATCAAAAGTGTATAAAGAATTTTTAAAAACTCAGGTCAAGAAAACACATAATCCAATTTTAAAAATGGGGTACAGATACATATAGAAAATTTTTGAAGTAAGAAACTCAAATGGCTGAGAAACACTTAAAGAAATGTTCAACATACTCAGGTATCAAGGAAATACAATTCAAAATGACTCTGAGATTCCATCTCACACCCATCAGAATAACTGAGGTCAAAACATGAGCAATAGCTCATGCTAACAAAAATGTGGAGTAAGAGGAACAGTCATCCATGTCTATTTCTGTTGGGAGTGTAGAATTATACAGCTACTATGGGAATCAGTGAAGGGGTTCCTCAAGAAGATAGAAGTACATCTTCTCAAGATTCAGCTATACTACTTTTGGGCATATATCCACATTATACTTTATCCTATCACAGAGATACTTGCTCAGCCATGTTTACTGCTGCTTTATTCATAATTGCCAGAAATTGCAAATAACCTAGATATACCTCAACAGAGGAAAGTACAACTAAAATGTGGTACATTTGCATAATAAGGTATTCTTTAGCCTGTGAAAAATTGAGGCAAATGGGTGGAACTAGAAATATCATTCTGAGTGAAGTAACTCACACTCAGAATGAAAAAAAATATGATATGATTTTGCTTATGTGCATGTGTTAGCTGTTAAGTCAGTGATAATCAAGCTACAATCAATAGAACCACGGAGGGTAGGGATAGAGTAAGGGATTAAGGAAGCAGATCTCCCCAGGAAAGGGAAATAGAACAAAAAGTTTTGGCCAGATTAGGTTAGGGGATTGGAATTGCAGAATCAAGAGTGGAGGGGAAAAGAATCGGGAGGGGACAGTGCCAGGTACAGCTAAAATTAAGTGCCATTTGAATGGTTGTGTGGAAACCAAATGTAGTAGAAACTTGATAATTATATACATATACAAAGGGAATCTAAATTAAGTCACCAAATACTGAAGGAGACTGAGACCTAACCAAACATCTCTCATCACCAAATGAAGTTTTTATACCAGAAATGGGTTACATGTAATAGAGTTTTTGCCCAAAAGGGCCCCATGGGAATCACCAACAACTCAGGCTATTGAATTGCTTTTTATGATCACATTGGGGATTCAGAATGGTTTCCTTTGTCCTTAAAACGTTTATAATCAGATAGACTCCATCTCCTTACCAGACTTGAGCATAGAAGGCTTATCTCCTCTGACAGCTGCCTCTAGGTACTAGCTCATATCCCCTCAAATTCAGAAGAGGTCATTTTCCCCGAGGAAAACTTGCAAAAGAGAGAAACAGGATATTGGATACCATCATCTCTTTACTTTCATGACAATGCACCAAGCTTCAACTACTTTTTCTTGTGATACTCTACCTTATGGGAAAAAAAAAAAAAAAAAAAAACAGACAAACGAACATGTCAAGTTGTATTTCTTGAGAAACTTCATTCGGCCATTTGTGTTTCTCCAGAAACTGTCTCTTACCCATCTGACTTTATTCCTTTGGCTTTCTTGTCCCCTCTCCAATTTTATTTCTTCTTGCTTTCTTGAACTGCATCTTGTAATATCATATTGGCACAAAAAAACTTTGTGTCAAGCTTTGTTTCCTAAAGAACTTGGGCTAAGTTGTGAACCCTAAGTATGTATGAGGGAAAGGGACAAAGTGTCAAAACAGAGGCCAGTGGATGAATATGATTTTAGAAAGATATAATCAACTTAATAACATTTGTCTGTTAAGTTGAATAATAGGAATGAGCCATAGCCATTAATTTTCAGTACAAAAGTCACTTATGATCTTGATAAGTGCCAATTTACTTCAAGAATATTAAAATTATTTATGACTATAAAGTAAAGCCATCATTACTATAGCCCTCTATGTTTAGTAGACATTTTTAGTTTTCCTCCAGCTTCATTCCTATCCTCCAGATTAATCTGGTAGAGTGCCCTCTTGTTAAATGATCCCTGTAGTGTTAAATGTCTTTACCTTCTAAGTGAATAATATTGCTCCATTAAATTTTATTCTTTTGGCAATAGCCAAATAGTCCAGTATGCAGTGTACCTAACTCCACTGGTGATGCAAAAAATATTGCCTTGACTTCCTTTGACTTTATTTCTACAGCACTAAAACTGTTGTCTGCTCTTCATGCATCAAGTTCAAAACAGTTTCCCTGTAGTACAGACCACAAGGAGACAAAAATAAACCCATTTAGATGATGTCTTGCTTGGAGTCTAAAGCAACAGAGCATCAGTATATAGAAGAACAGTTTTCTGGACTGACCCCCAAAAGAGTGGCAAATAGAGAACTTATATAGCCAGAAGAGGAACAGGTCACATTTTTCCTGGAAGTATAATTTCATGTGTCAAGTCTTATATTGCATGATTGTCAGTTTCAACAACTGGAGGCCTGGAATGGGACCAGTCACAATATTTGCATTATAGCTGTCATGGACTATTTTACTGAGTTACTGAATGAGCTACACTTCATAACTGAGATGAAAATAGCTGTGGGGTGAGCTTGGTTATCTAGAGTTCCTTGATGATTCTCTTGCCTGGAAGGAAGTTTTCTAAAACAGGTAGGAGGTGCCCATAGAGACCAAGACTGGAGTAAGACTCCCTAAAATAGAAATTTCTTTTTGAGCAGGATGATAGCTGCAGTTGGAGTCTAGTTTCCTTGAAGGAGCTGTGATCCCGTGATGCTAATCTAACTCAGATAAAGTGTGGGAACTGTCAGCTCTCAATCCAAGACAGCTAAGTATGAGGGCTGTCATTCCACAACCTGAGCAAAAACATCCTGTGCTCTCTGCCTTTTGAGAGTATGTGCAAAATGAACAGCTACCTCATGTGCCTGCCACCGATGATGACAGGAAAGCCTTGAGCTGTGAGCCAAAATGACTTTCTTAAATTGACTTTGTCAGATAGTTTTTTACAGCAGCAGGAAGAAGTCACTGAAACACTAGTGTTTACATCATCATTACGGACAGTACACAATGCTGTGACTATTCCTGAGCCCTGCAGAATTGTAGGATAAAGGCAAGAAAAAGCGTAGTTTGCACAAATGGACATGTTTTGTGAGTTAAAAGAGTTTGAGTTTATTTAACATTAGGATAATCTAGAGACGATCTTGGCTATTCAGCTATCTTATGACACTTCAAATTGCAGTCTGTCATCATTCTATTCCTGTTTTTTCTACTTTACATTGATCAATGATAAAGTAACTCACCATAATTTTTCATGTAACCTGTCCCTTTGATTATCTGCATACTGAGTACAATTTTCTAATGTCCCTCTTCCCTTGTTGATCAATATGTAGCCCAAATCCTGCCCAAACATCAAGATACAAGAAGGAAAATCAATAAGTAAATTCATTGTGTTATTGAGGAACATGGTGGGAATTTTGTATTTAGGTTCCAACATCTTTTCTCTTAGAGCAAGTATTTACCAGCATATTAAGTAAAATAAAAGTGAATTCCAAAGTCCTTCTGGGTAACTGTCTGTTTTATTTATTATTGTAACGTAGTACAATATTGCCATGACTAAGTCAATATATAAGAAGAAAGCATGTCACTGTGAACTTGCTTACAGTTTTAGAGGGTTAGACCATGATTGTTACATCATAAAACAGGTGCAAGGCACTGGAGCAGTAGCTGAGAATGACTACTGTACAGCTTTACACTCACAAATGCACACACACACACACAAACACACACACATGCATGTGTACATGCCTGCATGTACACATGCATGTGCAAATACACATGTGTACATACATGCTCTCACACATACACGCATGGGGAGAGAAACAGAGACAGAAACAGAGAGAGATGAGAGAGAGAGAGAGAGAGAGAGAGAGAGAGAGAGAGGGAGAGNGAGAGAGAGAGAGAGAGAGAGAGAGAGAGAGAGAGAGAGAGAGAGAGAGAGACTGAGTCTGGCTGGCTTGGGCTTTAGAAACCTCAAAGTTCACCCCTAGTGACAATCTTTAGTAAACTCAATCTGTAGTAAATTTTTCTGAATTCTTTATGTCAGGTCACTTTAAGAGTGCCTATAAAGTGATAATGTCTTGTGACTCTACCTTAACTAAACCTACTCTTTGCTAATGCCTGAAACTTTTGCTACACTTTAGTTAACAGTTTCTAAGGTCAAGAAGGCAATGAAAAGCAACCCATGAAGTCCATGTTCTGAACAAGTTCATGGCTGTGAATCTTTCAGGCGCCAACCCTGTGGTACTTGATTTGGCTATAGCCTGTTACATTTTGATAAACAATTGCATTAATTGGAGGGGCTTGGTCCTGCCTCAAGGTGGTATCACAGACCTTGTTGACTCCCCAAAGAAGGCCTTATCCCTTTGAGGGAGGGAGTAGATAGGTGATGGTAAAAAGAGAGGTGGGAGAGTAGGAGAAAGGGAGAGAGGGGGAACTTGGGTTGGCATGTAAAACGAAAAGTAAATTTCTTAATAAAAATAGGAAAAATACTACAGTATAATTTAGTATCTTTAGATCATGTAAAACAACAATTGCAAAATGACAGCCTACAGAAAAGATTTTCACCAACCCCACAACAGACAGAGGGTTCATCTCGAAAATATACAAAAAACTCAAGAAATTGGTCATCAAAAGAATAATCCAATTAAAAAAATAGAGTACAGTCCTAAACAGAGAACTCTTCAACAGAGGAATCTAAAATGGCTGAAAGACATGTAAGGAATCTTAGTCATCAGAGAAATGCATATCAAAACAACTCTGCGATTTCATCTTACACTTGTAAAAATGGCCAAGATCAAAACCACTGATGACAACTTATGCTGGAGAGGATGTAGGGTAAAGGGAACATACCTGCATTGCTGGTGGGAATGCAAGCTGGTACAGCCTTTTGGATATCATCGGTATGGCGATTTCTCAGAAAATTAGGAAACAACCTTTCGCAAGACCCAAAATTGCATTCTTACTAGCTAAGCACATCTTCATAGTAGGATTAGTTCTGAAGGACATGTAGCCTCTAAAGCCCAAAGTCAATAGAACTTTCTTTCAAAACTACTCTTCAGTGGGTGTCATACAAAGCTTAGTTCACAGTTTTCTATCAATTATTTACAGAACACCTGGCCATACAGATCCTTTCTCTGCCCCATGTGTTTCTCACCTTTATCACATTCCTCTAGCCTACCATGAAATAACCAGTACGTTATGCAGGGTAGGTAACACTCAACAGAAGTGATGCCTTGGAGTCATTTGAAGTCACATTTAAAATACCTGCTTTGGGTGTTATCTGACTCTGGCCTTCTGAGTTTTCCTTTACTACCAGCAGCAAAATACTTCCATTTCCTTCCACAAGGAGTAGTTGAAAAGGCCATGTTCATATTCGTTCTTGATTTATAAGTAATCATGCATTGTGATTATACAAAAATGGCATACATGTAGATAATATATAATATAAAAATAAAATAAAAAAGCATTTGAGCCATAGAATTTTATTGTAGAGTTCAAATATAATTATGCTATCTTTAAAAACAGCTGATTTAAAGTGAAAATTATATTCTTTAACTGAACAGTTATAATACCGTTTCCAGCGTATAACTTAGCAATAATATAGTGATGACATAGTTGCAGTTTTGAATATGTCTTCACAGTAGATTGAGTTTGAGCATGGGCCATGGATATACAAAAACTTGCTTAGAAATTTCTTCCTTTCACATGGTGCTTGAGATCTCAAGCTTACCTTAGTTCGTGCTTGTTTGTTTTTAGAGTTGTTGCCTCCCAAGGAATTTAAGCTTTGAAATGATGTGATCTACTTTATAAGTTAATAAAGTTGTGTTATTTCTCATAGCCAAATATTATTTGTGTTCACATCCATACATCTATTTTATAGAGCTCATGACTCATGTCCTTCATTTTCTGGCTTCGCAATTCAATGTGAAGTTAGAGAGTGGAAGGAGAAGATAGGGCCAGGCAAAGGCTAATTCTCCATCACACAGATATTGCTTTCCCATTTGTAAGTGCCTTCAACTTTTAGCAACATTGCTCTTTTACAAAATAATAACAATAGTAACAAAATAAAATAAGAAAAGCACATGAGCTTAATCACACATCTATTTCATATAAAGCAGGATTCAAAACCACTTTGTATGTTATTTAATAATTTTGCCTGAGAGAAATTATCTATTTCTCATTAGAGGGTATTGACCAAGAAAGAAGTCATTTGGTAAGACCCAGAGCTAAAGACACAATGTCAGTTACAGCCTTCTGACCTGAATTCAATATAGTTTGAATGATACAATTTTCCCCTTAAATATACAAGTATATTTAATATTGTAGCTCCTTACTGAGCACAAATGAAAATGAGTCTGGGAAATGATAATGGAAATCACAATTCGTTTTTAATATCGTGTTAAGATAATTCTAATTCTTCTATGATAAAAGGCTAAATCTAATTGTAGGGTCACTTGCATACTCCGAAAGGTCAAGGGATCTCAGATCAGAGACAACAGGAATTAAAACTGGCTGCAGGGCTTCTGCATAGAAACAATTACAACTTTCAAGACACTTGTCTGACCACTAAAGGAAGCCTACACATTAAAGGATCACTAATGGAGCTACAGATTCACACAGTTTCGGGCTGATCTTCAATAATGTATTTTCTTACAATTAGTCTCAGTTGGTTTGATTACTGAGCAAACAGAAATCATAGGACATGAATTAAGAACTATTAAATATTAATGGTAGAACAGGGAAAATTATACAAGTGTCTCTACATTTTTATGGTTGAATTTTTCTACAACAAAAATATGATTTGAAAATAATTTCTATTTAGATTACTCAACTTAATTTCAATTTAAACTGGAAACATCAAATTGAGACAAAAACAGAATAATAAGTACATAAAACAAAAATAAATAAAAAAATAATTTTTATTTCTCCCAGATTCAATGGTATCACATGAAAAATAATAATTCATGTTTCCACAAACAGAATCTAAAACCATTAACCAAAAGAACAATCAATATATAAAAATATCCGAATTTCAGTTATTGATATCTACCTGCACATGTATGAATTTACTAGAATGTAAAAAGCACAAAACTCTATGAATTCAAGCAGAAAAATAACCACTAAATTAATTTATAAATGAGATTTTAAATGTTCTAAAAATCAATTCTTGTGTTATAAATGGGAGGATCAGAGGACATACAGGACATAGTTCATGAACATATTTAATTAATTTTTTTATTTATTTTTTCTTGGAAAAAATTTCCACCTCCTCCCATCCTCACATTTCCCTCCCCTTCCTCCCACTCCACTCCCCCTCCCCCCCACTATTTTCCCCTCCCTCTCCAGACCGAAGAGCAGTCAGGTGGAAAGTCCAAGGTCCTCCCCCCTCCATCCTGGTCTAGGAAGGTGAGCATCCAAACTGGCTATACTCCCACAAAGCCAGAACATGAAGTAGGATCAAACCCCAGTGCCATTGTCTTTGGCTTCTCATCAGTCATCGTTCAGAGAGTCCGTTTTTATCCCATGTTTTTTCAGTTCCAGTCCAGCTGGCCTTGGTGAGCTCCCAATAGATCAGTCCCTCTGTCTCCGTGGGTGGGTGCACCCCTCACAGTCCTGACTTCCTTGCTTATGTTCTCCCTCCTTCTGCTCCTCATTGGGACCTTGGGAGCTTATCCAATATGGGTCTCTGTCTCTATCTCCATCCATCGCCCGATGAAGGTTCTAGGGTGATATGCAAGATATTCATCAGTGTGGTTTAGGATAGGGTCAGTTCAGGTTCCTTATCCTCAGCTGCCCAAGGCACTAACTGGGGACATCCCCCTAGGCACCTGGGAGCCCCTCTAGGTTCAGGTCTCTTGCCCACCCTAAGCTGGATCCCTTAATTAAGATATGTGCTTCCCTGCTCCCCTATCCATCCTTCCTTTATCCCAACCATCCCAATTCCCCAAGTTCCCCCCCCATCCTCCCCTTCTCACATTTCTCTCCCCATCTCCCCTTACCCCTATCCCAATCCACCCCCAAGATCCCAATTTTTGCTCAGCAATCTTGTCTACTTCCCATATCCAGGAGGATAACTATATGTTTTTCTTTGGGTTCACCTTCTTATTTAGTTTCTTTAGGATCACAAATTATAGACTCAATGTCCTTTATTTATGGCTAGAAACCAATTATGAGTGAGTACATCCCATGTTCATCTTTTTGAGTCTGGGACACCTCACTCAGGATAGTGTTTTCTATTTCCATCCATTTGCATGCAAAATTCGAGAAGTCATTGTTTTTTACCGCTGATTAGTACTCTAATGTGTATATATTCCATATTTTCTTCATCCATTCTTCCATTGAAGGACATCTAGGTTGTTTCCAGGTTCTGGCTATTACAAATAATGCTGCTATGAACATAGTTGAACAAATGCTTTTGTATATGATAGGGCATCTCTTGGGTATATTCCAAAGAGTGGTATTGCTGTGTCCTGGGGAAGGTTAATCCCGAATTTCCTGAGAAATTGACACACTGATTTCCAAAGTGGTTGGACAAGTTTGCATTCCCACCAGCAATGGATGAGTGTGTCCCTTACCCCACAACCTCTCTAGTAAAGGCTATCATTGGTGTTTTTGATTTTAGCCATTCTGACAGGTGTAAGATGGTATCTTAAAGTTGTCTTGATTTGCATTTCCCTGATCGCTAAGGAGGTTGAGTATGACCTTAAGTGTCTTTTGGCCATTTGAACTTCTGTTGAGAATTCTCTGTTCAGTTCAGTGCCCCATTTTTTAATTGGGTTAATTAGCATTTTAAAGTCTAGTTTCTTAAGTTCTTTATATATTTTGGAGATCAGACCATTGTCTGTTGCGGGGTTGGTGAAGATCTTCTCCAAGTCAGTGGGTTGCCTTTTTGTCTTAGTGACAGTGTCCTTTGCTTTACAGAAACTTCTCAGTTTCAATAGGTCCAATTTATTCAATGTTGCCCTTAATGTCTGTGCTGCTGGGGTTATACATAGGAAGCGATCTCCTGTGCCCATATGTTGTAGGGTACTTCCCACTTTCTCTTCTATTAGGTTCAGTGTGTTCAGACTGATATTGAGGTCTTTGATCCATTTGTACTTGAGTTTTGTGCATGGTGATAAATATGGGTCTATTTTCATTCTTCTACAGGTTGACATCCAATTGTGCCAGCACCATTTGTTGAAGATGCTTTCTTTCTTCCATTGTATACTTTTAGCTCCTTTATCGAAAATCAGGTGTTCATAGGTTTGTGGGTTAAAATCCAGGTCTTCGCTACGATTACATTGGTCGACTTCTCTGGTTTTATGCCAATACAATGCTGTTTTCATTACTGTAGCTCTGTAATAGAGTTTGAAGTCAGGGATGGGAATGTCTCCAGAAGTTCCTTTATTGTATAAGATTGTTTTGGCTATACTGTTTTTTTTTTCCATATAAAGTTGATTATTATCCTCTCAAGATCTGTGAAGAATTTTTATGGGACCTTGATGGGGATTGCATTGAATCTATAAATTGCCTTTGGTAGAATTGCCATTTTTACTATGTTGATTCTCCCAATCCAAGAACAAGGGAGATCCTTCCATTTTCTGGTATCCTCTTCAATTTCTTTCTTCAATGCCTTAAAGTTCTTGTCAAATAGATCTTTGACTTCCTTGGTTAGAGTTACCCCAAGATATTTTATGCTGTTTGTGGCTATCTTGAAAGGTGATGCTTCTCTGATTTCCCTCTCTGCTTCCATATCCTTTGTGTATAGGAGGGCAACTGATTTTTGGAGTTGATTTTGTATCCTGCCACATTACTAAAAGTGTTTATCAGCTGTAAGAGTTCTTTGGTGGAGTTTTTGGGGTCGCTTATGTACACTATCATCTGCGAATATCGAAAGTTTAACTTCTTCCTTTCCAATACGAATCCCCTTGATCCCCTTATGTTGTCTTATTGCTATTGCTAGAACTTCAGGCACTATATTGAATAGGTATGTAGAGAGTGCACAGTCTTTTCGTGTTCCTAATTTTAGTGGGATGGCTTTGAGTTTCGCTCTGTTTAATTTGATGTTAGCTGTCGGTTTGCTGTAGATAGCTTTTATTATATTTAAGTATGTCTCTTGTATCCCTAATCTCTCCAAGACTTTTATCATAAAGGGATGTTGAATTTTGTCAAATGCTTTTTCAGCATCTAATGAAATGATCATGTGATTTTTTTCTTTCAGTTTATTTATATGATGGGTTACATTGATAGATTTTTGTATGTTTAACAAGCCCTGCATCCTGGGACGAAGCCTACTTGATTATAATGCTAGAAATTAAAAATATACTTAAAACATCTTTATGTACTAATGTCAAGTACTCACGCAGTTCCTCATGCCACAGTGATAATGGCAAGTTTCTAACTACTGGGAAATCATTGACAATTTTGGAGGAATCATTTTAAAGTTTAAATCATACCTGTGATTAACATAGTTTTTAAAAATTGCTTTTAAGACATGCAAAATAGATTAGTCTGGATTTCCACTACACCAATGACTAACAGTCAGAACTTAGTGATGTCACTCACTCATGGTAGCCAGACATGGTCCTAGACCCCATGAAAATCATTAAACAATATTTAAGCAGAGACCAAGAGCACTGTTCTACTCTGCACATCTGAGTAGATGACATCTGCATCTGTCGTGTGGCTGGAGAGTCTCCTTGAGAATCCTGGCCCTGGAATCAGAGACCTCTGTTAGATGCTGGGCCTGACCTTCTGCTAAGATATGTGCCTCACCTGAGCAGCCGTGGGAAGATAGGGTGAGGACTGTAGTTAGGAATGTGATAACCCTCAGCATAATAAAATAAAACTTTTCTAAAATACATGTATTTACCTTCTTGCTCAGGAAAAGCATGTCAACTGATTCAAAGTCCAGAGCCCTCACGTTCCCATTGCTTTATGTGCCGGCACCAACAAGGATGTAAAGGTATAATCCAAAGTATGGGGATAGCAGAAAAAACTTAATTATTTATATTTTAGTTTTCAGCATTAAATACTTTGATAATAAACTATTAATGCTTCCTGCTAAAAGCAACACTTGCCTACTAGTTGAGAATTTGAAAGTTAGCAATTTAGGGAAACGTCCTGAGATTTCAGTTTCATCTTTAATTATCATGGGGGCCTCGGGACAGATGGTTAATAGACAGCAGCATCCTTAAGCAGGTCTCATGCTTCATGGGTGCCCACTCTTCAATCTTACAGCTCATGGATTAGAATCTGGAAAGCAGAACCTTTTCACATCCAGAGAAAATGTTTCTCTGAGTCTGCCCCTGTGTTCATTTTCACTGTGACTATAGTAGAGTCTCATTTGTTCATACCAGGGACATTTCAGAATTGTCCTAGGTTTTTAACCAGCCACTGTGCCATCCTTCTTTGATGCAAGGTCAGAAACAGCCAGGTAGATCATGAATAGAAATGGAATGGCTTTTTAATGTAATTTAAAAATTTTCAACCTGAATGGAGGGTACTTGCCTGGATTATTACAGAGCTGTACTTGAAAGCTCCTGCCTCAGCCACTGACCTGGAGTCTGGGACATCCTCCCTTAACCTTCCTCTCACTTTTCCTGCAGTAATTACTCCGGCTCCATCCTCTGCCCTTGGTGTCTGCAGGACATCTGAGCTCTTTACTTGCAGACCACCTCCAATTAGGGAACTCAATTTCTTTTGTTAGCACCTCTCCTTGGGTGGTCCTAATCATGAAGTCCTACCCTTGGGCCTTTTTCCCTTTGTTTTTCTCCCTCCTGAACAACACTTTTACAAGGGTCATAATGGCAAAAGCCTGCAAAATCTATTTTAGATGTTCTGCTTTGTTGTGCTAATTTGACACTTTCTACCCTTTCATAATAGACTACTGTGGTCCTGTGTTTCAATTAGAGTTTTCTGATTAATTCTTCATGATTTAGAACATCTTTATCTCTTCAAGGAATCTGATTCAGTTAACCTACCTTAACCTCAATTTTGTACACAACATAAGCAATGCTTTCTTTATTTCTACCTTTTAACACAGTCATGCTTAGTTGATCTTTTGCTGGTAACCTTCAGAGAATTGAAAAGGAGGATTTAGGTAAAACATTGTAAGAGCAGAAAGCTAATTGGATTTTCAATAAAAAAAATTAATTGCCACATCCTACAACAATAAAGAGGTCAGACAAATCTCCAATGTATTTTTACCGGCAATGCATTTGCATTAGAAAAGATCAATAAAAGGTAATATAACAAATTAATTTAGAGAGGTGAAATTGATTAGTTAACCCATTTGTTACCTCTAGGGTAGGTTCAAATTGCTGGTAAAAAAATAATTTCTTATTAGATTTGTCTTATTCTTTCTTTGTATTGGATGTTCTTATAGAATTCCTTGCAGTAGTATCAGATATGTATTAACTATGAAAACAGGTTTCTGGGTCTTTCGTGGAACCAGCCTTGCAGTTTAGAGGACAACTGCTTGCTCTGTGTATGTGGGGGTCTGTGTGTGTGATTGTCATTTTGAACATTTTAATTTATGATCAGTTATAGGCATTTTCAACAAGATCCCGGTGATTCTAACACATACTCTCTTCCCACTCCCCTTCACACATCAACATTTGGAAAACTTCACAATCGAATTGATATAACCTGGGTTTTGGATTCCAGGGACATCTCACGAATAAACAGAGCAAAGTATTTGTATACATATTGATAAACAACTCCCTTAACATCTTCCTTTGGAATTTAATAGACAACAATAATGCCTTGTTACAGGATATCCTTCAGTTTTCACCATTTGCTCCAATAGTTCATACACAAAAGTAAATCGCATACTTTAACAAGCACTGTTTATTGAAACTGCTGAGAATTTTACTCTAAAAAAATTCATGTATCTTGATCATGCCCTTCACAGTTCCTGATATATTTTTACTAGAAGAGCTACCTATCTTATAAAATGATTTGAAAGTTGGAAACATGATTGCAGAGGCAGAGACACTATCGGAATACATGACTTTTTTTTATAAAGCCATAGAGAGTGTTTATACAGAAAATTGGTTTCCAGTCATTATATCATTCTGATATTTAAATAAAACTCTAAAGAGATTTAACTAGGATATTATACTTAGCAATGTGCAAATAACAAGTCATTACACATTTATTATCCTAAAATAACAAAAAAAAAAAGAAATTTAGGTAGGCAGTGGTGGCACACACCTTTAATCCCAGCACTCAGGAGGGAGAAGCAAGCGGATCTCTGTGAGTTCGAGGCCAGACTGGTCTACAAGAGCTAGTTCCAGGACTGGCTCCAAAGCAACATAGAGAAACCCTGTCTCAAAAAAACAAATAAAAAGCACCACAGTCTGTTGGCCATCCAGTCCATGAGGACAAAGAGGCAGAAATGGTGACATATCCTGAAAGACAGCTTCAGTGAAACACCTCAGCTTTATTCCAGAGTATAGTGGACATATAAGGCTGGAGATAGTACGTAGGGAGTCACTTCATTTGCATTAAATGGCCAGTTCCTATCACATAGCTGGATTGGTAGCAGAATGGTCCTATAATATAGCAACAACATGTCACCTAATCATCATCAGAAGGGGAATATTTGCAGGGAACTGTGTCAAGGGTCATTGTTAAGATAAGTCAACATCTGGACCTAAAGACATTCTTCAAATAAGGTTAGGTAGAGAGGAGGAAGTTCTTTATGAAGGGGGTAGTCCTCCATTTTGTGCTGAGCTTTGATAAAGCTGACATGCCATGGTAGACTGTAACCTCTGACCATCAGGGTCACCCAAGAAAAAACAAATTTAATTGTGTCTGGATTACATTTCAGAGGCTTAGTTCATTATTGTCCTTGAAGGAAGCATGGTGCACACAGGCAGACATGGTGCTGGAGAAGTAGCTGAGAGTTCTACATCTTGATCTGCATGTAGCTGGAAGTGAGTGAGACACACTAGGCTTGACTTGAGCTTCTGAGACCACCACCAACCAGTGGCACACTTCATCCATCAATACCATATCTATTCCAACAAGGCCACACCTCCCAATGGTGCCTGTCTCAATTGGGACGTTTTCATTCAAATTACCATTTATTAGACTGAGAAGCTATTTAGAAATAGAGAAAACCCTAGATAAAGAATCATGGGCCCTTTCAGCTTAAAGCCACAAGATAGAAAGGTCTGGGAGTGATTGGTGCCACAGGCGTATACCCAGAGTCTTGACAGCACCTATAACAGCTTCAGTCCTTTTCAATACATTATAATGTTCCTTATATTTGAAAAGCCCTCTCACAGCTTCAGATGTAGGATAGCTGTCTGTAAACCATGCAATCCTTGAAAGCAAAATAAGTAATGATATGTTTTGGATACCTTATTAGAAATTCTGTGGAAAAAAATGCTTTCTATCTACTCACAAGGTTGCTTGACTGAAAGACACCTAAGAAACATCTGAGACTCCACCTTACACCTGTCAGAATGGTCAAGATAAAAAGCACTGATGATAGCTTATGCTGGAAAGATGTGGAGTAAGAGGAACACTCCTCCATTGCTGGCAGGAGTGCAAACTTGTACAGCTTCTTTGGAAATCAGTATGGCAATTTCTCAAAAAAATAGGAAACAATCTACTTCAAGGTTTCGTGGGAGCCTAGGCAGTNTTTTTTTTCAGAGTCTGAACACAGTAGCTGTACTCATGAGGTGACCAAGATTGTAGCTTGTTCTGATAGCCAAGCTTGGTAGTTTAAGAGTCGCTCAGGTGGTAATGATAGTCACCCAGGTAGTACTGGCTTTGCATACATGGATGGGTCGTAAGAAATTGAGATTGGCTGCTATGAGAGGCCAGGATATGCTGTTGGAGAAGGCGCAGCCTCAGTAGCAGTTGAAGCCCCAAACTGAAGGGGTCATGGAGATAAGATGAGACTGGCCACCATGAAGAAGCCTAGGAGAGACTAGTGGTGAACGTGTAGCCCAGTTGCAGCAGAAGACTCCAGTACTTTGTACAATCCGGAACCATGGGATGACCACTAAGAACAGCAGCAGCAGTGGAGTGAAGCCTGCCCTAACTTAGAAGACAAGCGGTGGGTGCTGGAGAGGGCAGAACCAAAAAACAAAATGGTGCAAGTCTCTTGGAGGAACCCAGAGACTGTGAGTGAAACTTAGGTATTTGGACATTTAGTTGTTTACATTTTGGGAGCTTGGTTTTTGAGTTTTGAGTTTTGTTTTGTGCAGATTGTAATTGTGTCCTCGTTATTCCTTCTTGAAGTAAGAAAGTATTTAACATATTTTTGAATTTACAGGAGGCCATTTTTGAGCTTTTGAAGAGATTTTGGAATTTTATAGAATATGGGTTATATTTTATATATTTGTTTGTTTGCTTGTTTTTAAAATTCTTGTTGCATACATTCATCCTGAACCCAGCTCCCACCTGATTGCCCTGTCCCTCAGATCCACTCCTTCCTCCTTCCCCTTTAAAGAAGATCAGGCCTTCCAGAGTTATCAACCAAACATGGCATAACTAGTTACAAAAGATTAGGCACAAACCCTCATATCAAGCCTGGATGAGGCATCCTAGTAGGAGGAAAAAGGTCTCAAGAGCAGGTGAAAAGATCAGAGACACTCCCATCCCCACTGTTAGGAGTCCCGCAATACCCATTACACAACCATAACATTTATGCAAAGGACATAGCTCAGGCCCATATAAGGTTCATGACTGTCACTTTTGTCTCTGTGATTCCCTATAATCTCAGCTTAGTTGAGTTGGTGGGCTGAGTTCTCATGGTGTCCTTGAAACTTTTGGCTCCTACAATCCTCCTTCCCTATTTTTGCAAAGTTCCCCTTGCTCCACCTAATATTTTGCTGAGGGTCTCCTATCAGTTGCCAAATGATGCCTCTCTAATGACTATTGGCTAGGCACTGATCTCTAAGTATAGAAAAATACCGTTAGTAATCATTTCATTGAATTCTTTTTTCAGTTGTGCTTGTTTCTATCCTATGTCTCTGACCTTTCCAGCCTCTAGTTCCTGGCCACCCAGGCAGTGTCCATGGGCCCACTCTCATGAGGTGGACCTCGCATCGGTTTGCTAGTCCCACAACCTGTGTGCCACCATTACTACAGCACATCTTGCAGGCAGGACAGAGTGTAGGTCAAAGGTCTTATGGTTGGGTTGGTGGCTCAGTCTCATGCTGGAAGCCTTGTGTGGTTATAGAGGATGACAGGTTCAAGCACTAGATTCTCTACTACTTAGGAGTCTTCACTAGAGTCAGCCTCATAGATTCTATGGAGTTTTGACTGTACCAGCTTTCCCCATTGCCTTCCCATAGTTCCAGTTGTCTCTCAAGTATTCTCTCCATCCATCCCTCTCCTACCCAACCTGATCATTCCTGTTTCCTTGCCCTCATATCCCCATTCCATGCACAAAATTATTTTATTTTCCTTTCCCAGGAAAATTCAGGTATGCACTCTGAGGCCTACTTGTTACTTAGTCTCTCTGGGTCTATGGATTATAGCAAGGTTATCTTTTACTTAACAGCTATGTTCTCTTATAACTGTAAACCTACCATGTTTGTCATTTGGGGTCTGGGTTACCTCACTCACATTTGATCTTTTATCCAGTTCTATCAATTTGCTTGCAAATTTCATGATGTCATTGCTTTTAACAGCTGAGTAATATTCCAGTGTGTAAATGTATCATATGTTCTTTATCCATTCTTCAGTTGAGATGCATTTAAGTTGGTCCAGTTTCTGGATATTATGCATAAAGCTGCTATGAACATAAACGAGCAAGTGTTCTTGTGATAGGATAGAGAGTCCTTTGGATATATGCCCAAACGTGGTGTAGCTCGGTCTTGAGTTAGATTGAAGAAACCAAGTTGATTAATGGTACATTTAAAATTTGAAATGTTTAAATTGTAGTGTTGATATTCATATTTGATCTTGGCAATTAACAAGAATGTAAAGTTTATGGCTTAACAGTGATATGCTTATGCGTCAATTTAACATGGGTGCAATTGTGTTGACTAGTTTTACGTCAGCTTGACACAGAGTAGGGTTATCTAAAAAAGGGAAACACAATTGAAAAAAATGCGTCCATAAAGTATGGCTGTAAAACATTTTATTAATTAGTAATTGATGAGGAAGGGTCTAGCCCATGGTGGGTGGTACCATTCCTGGCTTGGTGGTGCTAGACATCAGAAAAGCAGGCTAAGCAAGTCATGGTGAATATACAATAAGTAACACTCCTCCATGACTTCTACATCATCTCCTGCCTCCATCTCCCTGCCCTGCTTGAATTCTTGACCACACTACTTTTGATGATGAACTGTAATATTAAACTTTGAGTGGAACAGACCTTCTCTCGCCCCAAGTTGCTTTAGTTGACGGTGTGTAGTCACAGCAATAGTAACGCTAACTAAGACAGAACTCATGACATGAAAAGAATTAACCATTTATTTTCACCCTTCCCCTTCCCAGAACACATTCTGCAAGTCTTTCAAACATCGACTAAAGGACTAAAGCAGAGTAGCAGAAAGCCCTGAGAATCACTTAGGGACAAATTATTCCAATTCATCTGTTCTCTGTTCTCCTAGCTGTTCTTTTCAACAGCGATTTGGGAATCCATAAAAATAAAAATTCCTTTGGTGGATTCCCAGAACAGTGATGAAATGTTTTCACAAAAATTTCTTTAGAATTAAATATCAGGAGTTCCTTCCCATTCCCTAACACAGTGTTTACTGAATTAGTTTTGTGCTGATAACCACAGTTGTTGTGAGCTCCTGGGTGTAGGAGCCTGTCACACCCAAATGACATTATTTCACAGAAGCTTTCCCTGGCTTCTGGGTTTTGCAGTCATTTTTCTTATTTCTCAATATTCTTTGAGGTGTGTGTGTGTGTGTGTGAGAGAGAGAGAGAGAGAGAGAGAGAGAGAGAGAGAGAGAGAGAGAGAGAGAGGTTGTGCAACAGAAACTTCATTTAGGGCTGAGCACTCCAAAGTTTTTTGTTATCTAAACTTGAGCCAGTTGTGAAGCTCTCTATTAACTACCAAGGTCGGAATAAAGATATTTCTTGGCTATAAAGTGGGAATTGGACTAGTCTGTATGTACAAAGATAATTATTGTGAAGAAAAAATAATATTATGTCTGATATTATGTCCTTTTTATCAAAATAATAGTGGGAGCGCCCATTGAACACTAGAATGCATAATATTTCTTCTGTGAGCCTCTATAACTTTATTTCTCTAAGTTACTGGATTTCTTGGATGTCTATAGTCTTGTATCTCATCAATATTGGAAGTTTTTGACCATTATTTCTTCACATAGTGTTCCCTCCCTTTTTTCCTTTCTCCTCTACCATTCTGAAACTCCCAGGATGTCCACGATGTCATAATGAGTGTCTCACAGACCTGCCCATTTGGTTTTCCTCTTAGACCTATTCATCTGCTCTTTAGATTCATCTGCCAGCATCATATCTTCAAGTCTGATGATCTATTTTGCTGATTGCTGATGTCTGTCTTTGAGTTTTCAAGTGACTACTTAAGTCATGAATTATTCTGCTATCAAAGTTCTTTATTTGTTTATTTATAGGGTTCTATGTTTTTGTTGGCACTGTCATTTGGATTTTACATTGTTATATGGACATTCTTCAGGTTTCCCTTTAGAGTTTTTGTTTCCTTAAGACAGTTTAAAATTCATTGTCAAATAAATCTACTATCAGGTTATCCCCCCAAAAAAATTTCTGTTGATTTTTCCCCTTCCCTTTGAATGAGTCATGGCCTTTTTTTTTTTTTTGTTTCTTTTTTTTTTTTTTTTTTNTTTCTTTTTTTTTTTTTTTTTACTTTCTGTTCCTTGTGCATTTTTGTTCATAATTGGGTACTTGTTTATAGTGCTAAACCAATTATGTAATTGTTGTCTCTTCCTTGTGAAGACCTCTTAGAAAGCTTAGTAAAGATCCATAAAACAAGTAATCAGTGAGTGATACTCACTGTACTGCTAACCTCTAGGTTTGATTTGAGAGACCTTGCCTCAAAATATAGAGGAAGTACGGTAAAGGAAGATTCATTACCAACCTTGGGGCTCTGAATTCATGTTCACACACATGTAGGTATACCCACACAAATTTGTGTACCTTCACACATGCAAACAGGAATACACACACACACACACACACCATTCACAAGAAAAAATGGAAATGCTGAAGGGCCGAAAATAGCTAGAATGTTCATTAAGAGATAAGGAACAAAACTGATCCGTTCCCATGGGAATGAGGCTAGAGTTTAATGAAATACGACTAGATTCAGAAACGCTGCTATAATCCTGGTCTCATCATCAGGCTTACCACAGAATGCATGAACATAAAATCAGTCTTGTGCTTTGTTTTGCTTTAAGGAGAATACTAACTTGGAATAGTTGCTTAAGATGACAGTTGTTTTTTATGAAAATAGGACTGATATATAAAGAATCACATATGCTTTAAAGTGAACTGGGATATTTTAATTAAGAAGTATTTGATAAAGATGGTGACAGTACATATATAGAAAACTTGCCATGTTGCCTTCAGAATAAACTAATGCATGAATCATATGTAGTATATTTAAGCAAATACACTTCAGCAATGAATGATGTAACAATGATGTTGAGAATTGTTCTCAAGTTAAATGTTTCTTTTCACATCAAAAATCAAATGAAACAAAAACAAGGGACAAGGAGGCAGGTTTATTTCGATCTCTGTGTGGTACAGGTGTACAGGGTTCAGTAAGTAGCAAATCTACCCCCTGAAAACAGGATTCTAGGGAAAGTCACATGAAGTAGGTACACAGGTGTTAGTAGACACGCTGTCTATTCCCTACAGGCTGGTGTAGAGAGGATCACATCGCATAAAATGAACACAGCTGTAGTTCATGAAAGAGTGTGCTCATGAGTCAAGTGTAAGTTTAATTTTACTAAATGACACCAAGACCATGATGAATAAAGAGTAATTATATTCATATAGAAATTTTAAAAGTCAATAATTGCCATGTCTGTCTCAGCAGACTATCATAGAAAGCAAGATAAACATGCATAGCTTTTAGAGATAGTTTTTCACACAGAAATGTTTATACTTCTAAAAATACCTTGATATTTCATTAATAAAGACATATTTTATTTTCTGAATCTTTTAAACATTTTTGAACTGCATCTACTTATTAAAATGTTTTGTTGTGTTTCAACTACAATCCTTCACTTTCTCTACAGCTGACATTTCTAATGGCATTCTGATCTTTAAACATATATAGATATCATTGCTCTTAGAAAATGTACTGGATTTACTACATACCATCCTCCAACCTACCCTTTCAAATGGAGGAAATAGTATAGAACTGATATATAAGAAGTATTCTCAGACATTACTGAAATATAAACTTCCTCCCCACAGTCATCATCTTCCTATAAATGTTTCTAAATATGAAGGTATTATCCCATGTTAATTTTTGAGTAATTGTAAATCATTCTTTTATGCACTGTTTTCAATTTAATAAGTTTTATGTTTGACAGCCAGAGCTGCATATGAATAAGTTGGTTCTTCAAATGAGCATTTTATTACTGGCTTTACAAAGTACAAGCAATACACACTGATGAAGTTAATAAAGTTTTCCACTGTCAGCAAACCTGCTTACCAAGAAAGAGAAAGCCAATAAGAAAAAGATTCCATTTTCACAATTGAATTGAGGTTTCAATTGTGGCTAGATCCCACAGATGTGTTTTAATTCTTCAGCTTATCAAATAGGATTTGTCAGATGTGAATTATGTCAACAAACCACCATTCCAATTTAAAATATAATTTTGTAGATTAAAACTCATGCCTACATTTATATTTAATGGACAGTAGATAAAATATTAAAATGAACTTTTTAACCACTAAACCAGACGAAAACATTTATTATATTTATAGTTCTGTGATAGTAAATTTAAAATTTGAACACTAAAGAGAAAAATGTCATTATCCATTGTACTGTAAGTACAGTCCACTTACAGGGCATGCAGGATCAATGCCTGCTGTTATCCAAGTATATTCTTTTAAATAATAAAATGTAATACATGCTCACAATCAATATTGATCATATCTACTCCACACTACCCTCTGTTCTTTTTTTAACATATGCCAAAAATCATGTGTTTATTTTGTAGGGCATTCATCCATATCATTCTCTGAGTTACACTAGTGGAGACACTGCGACGGATTCTCCAGTGCATGTTGGACATTCAGGGGTGCCAGTAAAGGAGAATCCAAGGAAGGAGAGCCTTCTCAACTATCTGACTGGAAGCTTTCCAAGTCTGCACAACCTTCTGGAAGGCACTCCTCAGAGAAGTAGTGCAGCTGTGAAAAGTAGCTCCCTAACAAGAACAGGTATTTAGCTCCAGTGGATCCAGGTCATTTCTCTGCACTCTACACATAATTGTACCCACGTGTGTGTGCATACATACACATACATGTGTATGCACACACACATACACACACAATTAAAAATAAAATAATAGATCAATCTCACTCATGAACATTGATGCAATAATTCTCAATAAAATTCTGGCAAACAGAATCCAAGAACACATTAAAAAAATTTATCTATTACGAGCAAGTAGGCTCTTCTATTCATGACAGGACTCTGTTGCCTGTCTCCTTCTTAACTTCATGTTCTTTGTATTTTATTACTATCTTCCTGAGTTCAATTACTGCTCAGCATGTGAGCATGTTACCTTTGGAGCAAGGGTAACTTGCTAACAGCAATATTCTCCACGAAAAGTGACTCTCCTTCTTCAGCAGCTGCCAACTGCCAATAGCTTCTCATCTTGTAGGGATAGGGTCTAAAAGCTCCACCCCTTTTATTCAAGGTTCAGAGGTTTTTTTTTTTTTTCCTTTCTGCTTTTTTGTTTGTTTTTTAACTGGCTTGAACTTAAGTTATTTGCAGATAATCTTAGCTGTTGAGCCACCTCTACATCCTCCACATAACCTTTTAAAACAACAGCTATACTCCACCAAGAAAACAGCATTTCACTGTACTCCCTCACCCTCTGATTCTTCCTTTCTCTCAGCCTTCTCTATCACAATGTTCTCTGACCCCTGGACATGGGTAAAGGTTATGCTTTGTCTGTTTCTATATCGACCACACTTTAAGACTTTGTTCTGAAGTATTCTTTATAATCATAATTATAATTATTAGATTATCAAAAAAAACTTTTAGTCTGAAACTCTGAGTCTTTTCTAGTACTGGGATATTTTGAGACTCATTTTATTGGTTTTAGAAGTGAAATAATTATATTACCTATTTTATTATGTCTAGAGAGTAGCCCCTTTCTTTCTTCTTCTCCATTTTTGGGGACCAAATGCTGAGTTTAGTCCATGGTTTACCATTGAGGAACTCTTGCAACCCCCCAAAGTTTTAAGTTCCTTTAAGTATGTTTAAAAATATGTTTTTAATTGAAATAGAATTATATCACACTTCACCTTCCTTTTCTCATCCAGCCACTCATAGCAATCCTTCCTATAATCCCTCACATACTAAAACACTCAAGTTTGATAATCTTTTCCTTTCTCTGTTTTTATTATAATTAATTGTTATTATCATTACATATATTTTATAATGGGGCTGCAATCTACTTGTTAATTTAGTTTTGATAATTCAAATGCATGTCAGACAAGAATCTGGAAAGAAATAATGACCTTCTCAACTGAGAAAATTGAAAATAAGTCCGATAACGAATAGTTAGAAAGAATGGTATGGATAAAGATATTAAGAGAAAAACAGAATTAGGCAAAATTCTTGGGAGTAACAGCTACAGAAACATTACCATCTCTATGCCTAAAAATGCACTGGAAAAATAGATATCCTGAAAAATGTGAAGTGTGCAAATGCATGATATATAGGAGAGAGAGAGTCTTTGGATAGGTAGGGAGTGAAATGGGAGATGAATAGCCTTTTGACATTTCCCCAAATCTCTCATTGATCAACAATCAGAGGTCTGGAATCCAATTGTGGTCCTATGCAGAGGTCAGTCTCTTAGGGACATGGTAAGGTAAAGAATGATATAGCACGAGACACAGAAAACAATCAGTACAGAGGCCTCTGCAAATAGGTGACATTTAATCTAAAATCCACACCACCGGCAGAAAATGTGGTTATAGTTATCTGAGAATGAGAAGGGAATGTGAGTTACTGACTGAGAAATGATATATCATGTTTCTTGTTCCTACTTTCACTGGAATAAAAGTTAAAAAGCCCAACATAACTTGCATGTGAAAGTGTTAATGTGTCATTATTCTAAATGATGTAATGAAGGAGTATGGGAATTTTATAAAGTAGGAAAATATTACATATAAATATTATATATATATTCCCAAATGAACAATTCTTTGTGAACTCTTTCTTCCTCCTTGTCTTTTATTAATAGGATGTCCAAATGTAGACAAGATGACTCTTTTCATGACAACTAAAGACATGAAAATTCCAATCATTTAATGATCTTGAATCTTGTAAGATAAGGTGAAGCCACAGGAACATTATGATATGAGATTAACACTGTTACTCCCCGCACACACTTTTACTGTTGTGATAGACTTATTGCTGACTATCAACATGGTTACAATAATATTTTTTTCATGGGGAAAATAATGTGCTATCCTGTACAGAAACTTATCACTACACTGGAACTTACTCAAACAACATCGGAGTACAAGGTGCGAAAGTGTTATAAAGAATGTTATAGATGAGTCAGCCAATAAGAACCTGAACTATGTAATATCTCTGAGAGCCAAAGAAGATTTAAGTAGAAACCTAATAAGAGATATGTTTATTAAAACTCTCTACTGTCTGATAATATATCATATCATAGAAAGGGGAGAATTGTGAAGGCCAATAAAGAGCTATTATCATATATTTTAGAGTCTGCTATCTGCTTATCAAACTATATCTTTTCTGTCCTCCCTGTCACATATCTATACTATATAACAGTTTTCCTTTAGAATTTCCTGATTATATGATTGAGCCCCAAGTTATGGAAGCCGAGCAGACACATTAAACACCTAGCACACACCTAGGTCACAATGTCTCTTGTCACTTCTTCATCCCAACATGTCTTATTGCTGGTACATCAATACTCAAAATGGCCTTGAATGTTACATATTATCAATGACAGTCAAACTAAGGCCAGGAAGCACACAGAAGGGAAACAGAACTCTTCTCCTTCCTCAGTAGTAAGAAGAACTGAGGAATGAAAAAAGAAGCACGAAACACACTTTTGTACTTGTCAAATGATTATATTTTTGTCCATGTTTAAGCTGCAGTAATATAGGGTTACCTACTGACAGTCTTACATGTTATGAGAAGAAGATGATGAATGGTGTTTGTAAAGGATTGGATTTCAGTAGTTTGAAGATTGGCCTCCTATGTTTGAGTGTTGATCTCATCCATTCGGTGGCATTTTTTTCAACTAAAGAGATTGGAAAGTATACAGTGGAAAATGAAAATAGACAGCTGTCTGGAAAAGTGCACAATTTTAAATTTCTCTGATGTGTATTCTAATAAAGAATATTAGGGATGAGGTATCAGTAGAGGGAAACAGAATGATTATGTAAATTGTGTGGAGTATACTGAGGAGCTCGTCAAGTTAAGTAATTTTGTCATGTCAACTAGAATTCATATTACACTTAGTGATAATTAATTCTAATATGCCTATATTATTTATCTTCCACACTGGGGCACTATAGAGATAAAATTAACTAACTCATGTGGAGTTCATTCATCAATGGGATCAACTTTGTTGAAAAGATGTACATAGATCCAGTTAAGGTAGAACTGGTAGAGATCAAAGTCTTTCTCCATAAACCTCCATTCCATGCTGATTACTGACCCAAGGCCTATAGAAACTAAAGATTCAACACTAGCAGCATTTGACATTTTTTACTGATTATGTTCTTGTTTCATCATTATTTTCACTTTAAATATAATCAATTCTGAAAAATTCAAATAATCTTACCTAAATATACAATTTTTGGAACACTCAGAATGTTATTTCCTATCAACTCTCCCTGCACCAAGTAACCCCCACCCTGATTCCTATCACTGTGTATCAGTATGCTCTTTAGATAATGCAATATATGTACCTAATATAGCCAGTACCTCAACAAGCTGTCTCTAATAAAAGAAGGCATAAAACTCTTTTAAACAATTCATTCTGTATTTGATTTAAATTAGCCTTTATAAATAATTCACAGATTTTGTACCAAATTGAATAGAGTTCACAAGGATAAATTTGAGCATGAACCAAGGATTCGTTATTATTAGTCATGGGCTCCTTTCTAGATGGTTCTATCTCCTCTCAACATTATTGATAGCAACCCATTCACGGGAAAACTTAGGGAGAAGTGGCAAATGTAGGAACTGCAGTCTGTTACCATCAATTCAGTGAAGGAAAGGGGATGATTTTGGCAGAATCATATATATTAATATCTGTTTTCTGTCAGCTCACTATTGATTTAGCTCTCATGCCCATGTATATCACTTATAATGAAGAATCTACTGTTAAAACATCAGTCACCAACAAATGAATGATTATTCCTTCCATCTGTAAGATGCATTGACTTATCATGTTCTCAGACTTATTTTCAGGTTTGTCTGCATTTAATTGTGCTGTTTATTAAGTATCTAAGGATAGATAGAAATACAACTAAGGATCAAACTTTTAGGAATTCTTGCTTTTCCTTCATTTAACATAGTTTTATTCTATTACTTTGAACTTGCAGTCACCCTACTTGTAAGTGAAATGAATAAGTGAAATTTTCTGACTGCATGCAATCATAGTGTGGTATTCATTTTCTTCTAGGAGAGTTGAAAAGAAACAAATTACTATGTCTTGATATAGATTTTTCCACCCATCATTCTCATTGTTTCATTCAATTATTGCCTTAATCACACATTGTATCTGAAGATTATGCTGTGTGCTGAAAGCATGAAAATTGACAAGTTGGATGAGGCTTCTAACTTCATGAAAATTGCATTATGCAGAAAGATAAAGTTAGAATAGGTAAAATGATGCTTCAATATATTTACATATGATTTGTATGTAAAAGATGAGTAATAAAGATCCGCATATAGAGATGAGCAATGCAGGGATAGAAGGCACAAGAAAGTTCTCTTTGAGTGGATGGTTTTCAAAATGAGACTTAGAAGCAGTTGCACTTGCAGTGAGTGAAGGAAGGTGAATTTATTTAGCAAAAGGCAGCATGCTTTCCATCCTCAAGACAGGAGTTCACCAAGCTCCAAACCCTCTCTTTAGTAACCAAATCAAAAGTGGCAACCTAAATGCATAAATCATAGATATTATGCATATATATTCACACAATTGTAATTATAGTTACCAAGACAAAAATGAAGCCATATGTTTCAAGAATTCAGACCCATATTCAGTACTAGAGAAAGATACCTTGATACATTGCTGTATTCTCTACATGGTTCGAGGATGATCTAATAACTTTGAAGTGCTTGCTATATTTTGAAGTATGATTTCAATATTTATCAAAGAAGAAAATGTTAAGGGACATTTTTGATACATGTTTGTCATGTGTTTATGACACTTGTCATAAATAAAAGAAAGAAATTCCATGAAAGAGAAATAAATTATAAAGATTTATTGTGTGATCTTAGCCATGGCTGACCAAGAATTTTCTCTGTAGACCATGCTTGCCTCTAAATCAGAGAGGTCTGCTGGTATCTGTTACTCCAGTGCTGTGATAAAATGTGTGCACTGCCAGATGTAGAGACACTAACAATTGACCTAATGAAGATGATGGATGCAATTTTGGATGATTCATAAGACTTTTATAGTACCAAACCTATAGAAAATACACTGATGGGAAAATAAGTAGAAAGGCATGGATAAAATATGTTGTCCATATTTTGATTCACCAAATCTTATCCAGCTCTCTGGTACTATTTTTAAAATAGGTGGGAAAATGGCTGTGGAATAATATCATTAGTCATTGTATTGGGTAAAAACAATAAATATAAATCACTCAGAACAATCCTTAGTGATAAATGCTAGTTATTGTAATTGTTGCTATAAAATGTAAAGGAATGCTATATAACTAATCCTGAAATGTTTTGTGGATGACTAAACCTTAGTGGCCAACTTCTGGCCTTAGCTAACACTGACCTCTTGCTTTTGTACACAGAGTAGAAGATACTATACAGATGACCTGAGAAGGTCCCTATGCCATTTTGTATGGGAATAAACATTTTGGATTTCTAAGGGATAATTAAAGATAACAGGCTTGAGATTTCAGCTATAAAGTTTATATATTGCCCATAATGGAAATTAGCTTTTCTCACTTGGAAGAGAGAAGTCTTAGGAGAATAATATCTGGTATTATACAGTTGAAGTATAAAATCTCTGGTAAGGATAGTTGAATTGTAATTTCTAACATAATAAAGATAATTATTTGCTCTTCTACTCTTAATAATAAGATGAAAGAAATTTTATATAACGTAAAATAAATCTCGGTCTGAGTCATGTTTTCAAAGCCCATGTAATTAAAATCACCATGCTTGCTTCTCTACTCTCCTCAGGCTGTTCACACACATAAATCCAACTTCTGAGATGCTGAACTAAATTGTTCTGGCTAATGACCTCTCGATTTTTTTTATCAAATCATCTACTGTTTCTTACTACAATCAATTTTCTTCTTTATGGAAATACCATATTGCCACCTTGTCCCTTTAAACATTCTTTAGTCTTTTGCGGCTTTGTTTTTACATTCTCTCTCTCTCTTTCTGTGTGTGATGTGTGTGTGTGTGTGTTCTTATTTGCACACATAGAACAGTTATATGGAAATCACAGCACAACCTTCGGTATGAATTCTGACCTTCTGACTTGTTCGACACAGGGCCCTTTATTGTTATTGACACCACATTCAATTCAATATGGTAGACAGTTGACTTTCAGGGACATTCCTTCCTCATCCTCCCAACTCATCATAGAAGCACTGGATTTACAGATGTATGGTACCCAGATTTACTTCGGTTCAGGACCTTGCATGGCAAATTGTTGACACTGAGCTATCTACCTAACCATTTTAAATTTTATTGATTTTCTTTGCTTAACTATTTGATTGTTGGTAATATGTTACTTCATTCCTGTTTCAGAATATTAGGGGACAAAGCAGGTAAGCCTGAAAACTCAAAGATGGTTGTTGTAGCATACTCCTATATTCTCAACGCTCTACTGCTGAAGATGGAGAGATGGTGAACTGATATAGAATGATTAATACAAATTCAGAATCAGATATTGGGGTTCAACCTAAAGGTCAGAAAATTAAAACAGCCAGCCACTGCCTCTTCCATCAGTCTATCTGAAAATGGTGACCCTGCCTCCAGGAATCTCAGAATGGGATTGTGAATGTCATTGGCATGAACTGCTTCCTCCCATTTTTATAATCCTCTCTAGGACTGAGATTAATGGTGTGCACCACTAGGATTAAAGGCATGTACCACCTGGTTTCTATGGCAACTAGTCTGGCTACTGGTTTAAAGGCATGGGTTACCACTGCCTAGTCTGTGAGACTGAGCGGTGGAATTATTTTTCTCTCTGATGCTCAGGAAAGTTCGATTTATTAAAATAAAAGTGAAATGTCACTGCAAACTGGACTATGTAATAAGAACCTATCTCAGAAATAAAACAGCAAAAATCTTCAGTGGGTATTCTGTAATTTCTAGGGAAAGAAACTGAGGTAAAATTTTCTTTTGATCAATTTCAGTTATAACATCCAATGCTATAGATCATAACAAGTCTCATTTGAGACAGAGAGGGTGTTTCCCCTACACTGCATATAACAATGTCACTGGGGTACTTAGTATCACTAAATCAGATGCTTAAGTTCTCTTTATTTTGAAAGATTAGGATATTGAAATTAGTAAAACAGCTAGCAAGTTCACAATTAAGTACTTTCTTTCATAAGAATTTCCACAGCCATGGTGGTTATTCACAGCAATAGAACAGTAACTAAGACATTTGATTATAGATACAGATAAATTTAATTAAAAATGAACTAAATTCTTTTTTTCTGGTGAATAGTTTGGAGTGTTTTTATGCAAGTAGATGGTGAAGAAAAAGTCAGTAATTATATCCCCAGCTTAGAACTTGCAAACCACACCAACACCCCAGGCCAAAGGGAGCTTACTGGCACAGTAGTTGCAGAGCTGTTATAAAAGGATTCAACTACTTTTTTATTCCATAGTAGGAAAATTGTGCATGGTGCATTAGAGCTGGTCAAAGGACAACGACTGGAGAGATAATAGGTACCCTGTGTGAACTCACTGGTTTTGCTTTGCTAAATGATAGTATTGTCAAGCTACCTCTTAAAAATTGTGTTTATATTTATCAACCAGTTCTGCCCGTTCCCTTGGTGAAAGAAGATTCTCTTTGCACTACATAGAGGTTAATCCAAATTGACAGCTGGTAAAATGCTGAGAGCAAATGACTTTGAAGTTTCAGCATTGAACAGGAAACTCATATCACACTGTGAAAGGTTCAGGTAATATTCCAGAAGAATAGAAAGCCAAATCATAGTGAAGAAGGCTGTGAAATGCTGTATTGTAGGCATATCCTGACTGTGTCATAATAGCCTACTCAAAACTAAGTCATTGAATGTTCAGTCTTTAACTGGTAGGGGAAAGGCTCATGGGGTTCTTGGTACATGAAACCTAGTAAATTAAGGACTTCTTAACTAGATTCTCTTCTTGGATTCCAGATTAGTTCAGTAGCATTAACCCAGAAGCTCACATTCCATAACATGAATCCAAAAAGCAAACACAAAAATACTCAAAAGGAAATTTGTCTAAGAAACCAGAGTAACCACAGCAATTATGAGGTAAAAGATAAAGGAAGTAGGAAAGTAAGGGGTTTATAGAACTCCAGAAAACTATGTTATGGATAAAAATGTGAAGATATGAAATACAAATGTATATAAAAAAGGAAATATCAACATATTTTAGAAAATCTTATTATCCAATATACATGTTTAGCAAAATTGTATATCTGTCCTAAAGATGTCAAAAGAAAGACTAGAAAATTATTGCATTATTGTAATTAAAGGAATAAAGGTTAGAAATGAATGCTCCCATATGTGATCATATTATTTATAACCAAGTGTTGACATTGTTAATTCCATGGAGGTTAGATTACACATGCTAATAAATTTCATGACCAAATTATAAATTTATATGGAAAAAAACTTGAAATGCATCATATTCATTCATTAATATAAATAACATATTGTTCACCAGACAATAATTTTAAATTTCTTTGAGGCTTAAAAGAGCCAGATTATATGAATCATAATTAGAAAACCAATTCATTGATATAATTATAAAGAAGACAAAATATGCAGCAGGTGTAGGAAATGACTATTCAAATAGTTACTTAAAATATTTGAGATTAGAAGAAACGTCTGTATAAGGAGAATAAAATTTGAACATCTATAGTGAGATGTACTAAAGGAAGCCAATGATGGAAATGGACCGTTGAAAATTTAAATATATCAAGGAAAATATAAATGAACACAAAGACCTAGAAATCCATAGAAAATCTCCAATTGAAGCAGCAAGAGAGATAAGTAGAGAGAAAATCATGGAGAAAAGAATAGCAACTGATTATGTGTGGATTGACGCCAACTGATCTAACAAATGCAATGATAATTTCAAGAGGAGAGCAAACAAAATGATCTGGAAAAAAAATGCCCATATCCTGAAACAAATTCTGAGTATGTCTGCCCAGAAAATATAACTGCCAACAGAATTCAAGCCCTGAAAACTACACCAAACTAGAGCAGAGACAGGCTGGTAAAAAAATCAGTGTAATGGAGGAGAAAAAATAGGCAAAGAGGTCAGCTATAATGACAACCCGTGAAGGAGGAAAACCTCAAATATGATGCTATAAACTCATCAGTTATGGGAATGCTGAAAATAATGAGCCCACAGACATCTTCAAGGAACTAAAATAAAGACTCAATAAATAAATAAATAAAAATCAAACAAAACCTTACAGCACAGTAAATATAGCTTGAGAAATACAAAACTTTTCAATGAGAAACTAAGAAAATTTGTATTCAAAGTTTTCTGTGATATTTAAAACCATTTAAATCATGTAAGCAACAATAACATGAATGTAAAGTTCAATAGTAAGAATAAAAATAATCTAGAAATACATTTTAGTCCAAAATAAGCCAGAGGAAAATAGTAAAGGAATAAAACTACAATAAATTAGAAAATTAATTAGTAGTAAATTAGCTGTCTTAATTACTTTCCTATTGCTGTAAAGAAACAGAATAATCAAGGTAACTTATAGGAAAAGGATTTAATTAGGGGCTTTTGAACAGTTTCAGAAAGTGAGTCTATGACTATCATAGTTGGGTACAGGGCAGGCAGGCATGACACTGGAACAGCAGCTGAGAGTTTACACACAATCCACAAACAGTAGGTATAGTGGGAGAAAACTAGGCCTGATGTTGACTTTTGGAACCTCAAAAGACCATTCTAGTGACAGACCTTTTCCAACAAGGTCACATCCCCTAATTCTTCCCAAGCAGTTCTGTCAACTAGTGACTAATCATTCAAATATATGAATCTATGGGTGCCCTTTTCATGTAAAACATCATCATGACTATATTGTATTAGAAAAAAGGCCTGTTTTATCATTAGATAAAGAATATTGTTTATGATACCAATTTGTGCATCTTAATGAAAAAGGAGTCAATTTATGGAGAAAGATTAATAATCTTCATGCATTTTATTTTGGTACTTCACAACACAAGAAGCAAAACTGCTAAAGTGTGGAGTTTTTAATTAAATAATATATTGCAATGAAAACTAATGATTTATAATTATAATAATACATGCAAATATCTTAGCTATACTAAGAAGCCAAACAAAAAGCATAAGCTGAATTGTATCCTTCACATAAAGCTGGATAACAAGATAAATATATCCTTTATTGTTTTAAAAACTTTTTTTTTTTACATTTTTTAGAATTTAATGGTGGCATGCATGTGCTGCTGCATTGGTATGGAGGTCAGGTGACAATGCATCATTTGCATCAGTCAATTCTCGCCTACAGTATTGGTTCTGGGCTCACACTCAAGTTGTCAAGATTTGTGTCCAGTACTTTTACCCACAGTGCCGTCCTGCTGGGCCATAATCAATATTCTTTGTAATCAAGATAGTGATTTTCTTTGGAGATAGTGCCTCAGAGGCAAAAGTGGAAATATGCAAATGTCATCCTTTTAAATTATTAATTACTACCTTATTGATAGAGGTATTGAGAAACCCATACACTAACAACCTGAGAATATCTTAGTTGGCATATATATAATATTTTGATGCAGATTAGACCAATAAATTTTAATGTAGCAGGCTTTCTTTTGGCCTACTAACCAGCTCCCAAATCATGACACAGAGACTCATTATTAGTTTTGAATGCTTGACCTTATCTTATGGTTATCCCACTAGCTCTTATACCTTAAATTAACATATTTCTCCTCACCTACATTTTTCCTCAGGGTTTTTTTTTTTAACTTTCCCTCATTTTATATGTCCTAATTCATGTCTGACTGACTGGCAGCTGCCTGCCTGTCCTGGGCATCTCCCTTTCCTCCATATTCTCCTATCCCTCTCCTCTCTCTCTCTCTCTCTCCCTTTCACTCTCTTTCTCACTCTCTCATCTACATTCCTTCTCCTACTTATTCTCTCTACAATTCAGCCCCTCCCATCTCTCTACTGCCTATGTATTGGCCATTCAGGAATTAGGTGCCTTAAGCAGGCAAAGCGACATATTTTTAGATTGTTAAATAAATGCAGCAGAAACAAATGCAATATACCCTTACATCATTAAACAAATGAAGCATAAACAAGAGTAACACACCTTATTAAACTGTTAAACTATTACTCTGCAACATAAACAAATGTAACACATTAAGTAATATTCCACAACATTTCTCCAATTTGCTAAATAAAGAAGGGCTTGAATATTTAAGTGTTAAAACTATATATGATACAATATGAACAGTTGTCAAGTAAGAATTACGTTTACAATATCTGGTCCCTTTGCATTTGTCAAAATCAGAGAAATGATCTATTATTCATCCTATATTGATGAGTCCAAAGCTCTGTACCTAATTTACCTTTGATCATAACTAAGGAAAATTATAGAAAGTATACAGCAAACAACTTCTAAAACTATAAAAATGATATAGACATTTGATTACCTCAACAGTCACCCAGGGTTCTTCTATAACATGTAGGCATTTGTCTTTGGCCTACAGCTCTACAAAATCTGGCAGAATTTTTTTTTTGAAGCAGATGTATACCTTGTTCAGTCTCAATGTAGTAGGGAAGGCCTTGGACTTCCCACAAAACAAACTGCCTTACGCTATCTTGGGATTAGAGAGATGTGTAATGAGAGGATGTGTGGATAGAATGGGAGGAGGGAGGAAGTAAGAATTTGGATTGGTATTTTTTTTAATCTAATTAAAAAGGATAAAAAAAAATAAGGACATTTTCACCTTGTACTGACAAAGTTTGGCAGTCACTTTCCTCTGTGTCCTGCAGATTATCTGGCAGACTTTTTATATAGCAGGAATTTGGAAGGACTGTTCTACCCTATCTTGGCAAAGCTGATAGCCTTTTTCTTCTGTTTCCTGTTTGTCAAGTTTGGACAGTATACTGTCAGCAGCTGAGGCAAGGATAGATTCTTCTTCAAATGGCTAGCTTTGACACATTGAAATGCAACAAATCAAACGTAACACACATTTACATAGTTCTGCAGCATAAACAAATGTAGCATCTTTGCATAGTTAAATATTCCACAAGACTTTAATTTAAGTTATAATATAAGTAATTTAAGTAAATAAAATGAATACAATGGGAGATGACCATTAAAGCTTCTTGTAGAGATATGATATGTTTATATGTGTGTATTTGTGTATGTGTACTTGTGAGATTATGTCATATGGGCCATAAAATGATGTCCTGATAAGATGCCAGAATATATCAGAACAGTTGGATGGCAATTCTATTTATTTAAGTAAAAGTTTGAAGAAAAGGAAAAGGAAATGCCAGAAATGACTTTCTTTTTATGTATGTACATATGTGTAAAATACAATTTTAACACATTTCTTCTTCTGGATTAAAAAATGTGTTTGCAGACAGCTTGGTAATGTTTCTGGCTTATATATTTAAAACGACATATGTTAGACAATATACATAAAATTATGCCTTTGTTTTTCAAACAGATATAATGTAAATGCCAGAATCAGGATTTATAGTTTTTCTCTAATATTATCCTACATTATATTATTTATAGAGATGAAATAGTTCTGTGACATAGGATTTTAAATTGACCATCTATAAGGGCTTATAAAATAAAATATTAAAGATATTTACAATTTTCATTTTATGTACATGTCTGAGTACCTATATGTATGTGTGTGTCTCACTTTTATGGCCCATAGGGGCCATAAGAGTGCTCACTCTGCTGGAATAAGTATAGGCAGCTGTAAGCAGCCTGATATGAGCAGTGGGAACTGAACCTGAATTCTCTATAAGAGCGAACTCTTAAACTCTGAGTTATAGCTCTAGAACCATAAACCATAAAAATTTATTCTTCGTTGCACACAAAACTTTACGTTTCTAAAATAGTGCAACATCAATAATCTAATATTTATATCATGATGTCTCAGTTCTTAAGTTCAATATCTGATGCTGGGAAAAAGAATTGTCCATCATATTTTCATAGAAGCTGATGATTAGATGATATAGATAGATCCAGATTCTGATATAGATAAACATTTAACCACCCTTCACAAAGCCATTGAGAATTCTTGTTTACTTTTAAAATGTGAAAACTACCCTATCTGAGGAATGGATGGAGATGGAGTCAGGGAGGAAGGTGGAGAGAGTGGGAGTAGGGAAGGGAGTTTGAACTGGGATCAGTATGTAAAATGAAAAAAAGATAGTTTGTTTTCTTTTAAAGAATAAAATAAAAAAGACTCACATTGCTGAACACTTCAATGAACACATAGCATGACAATTTCACTCAGTAGAAAAGGTAATTAAATTTCTTCCTATTTTTTTATTCGATTTTTATTTTCTTTAATTTGGTCTTAATAATAAAAATGATCATTTATTCTTTTTTGATTTGTATCCACTTGATCTCGTTTTGTTGTCTTATTGCTCTAGCTAGAACCTCAAGTACTATAGTGAATAGATATGGAAAGAGTGAATGACCTTGTCTTCTTCCTGATTTCAGTGGAATTGTTGTGAGTTTGTCTCTATTTTGTTTGATGTTGGCTGTTGGCTTGCTGTATATTGCCTTTATTATGTTTAGGTTTGTTCCTTGTATCCTTTCTCTGTCCAAGATCTTATCGTGTAGGGATGTTGTATTTTATCGAAGGATTTTTCAGCATCTAATGAGATGATCATGTGGGTTTTTTTATTTTTATTTTTCAGTTTGTTTATATGGTGGATTACATTGACAGATTTTTGTACGCTGACCATCCCAGTTCATGCAGTATTATTTGTCATAGCCAGGCCCTGGAAACAACCTAAATGCACCTCTACCAAAGATTGGATGAGGAAAATGTGGTATATTTACACAATGGAGTAATACACAGAAGAAAAAGATAATGACATCTTGAAATTTTCAGGCAAATGGATGGATCTAAAAACATCATATTGAGGGAGGTAAGCCAGACCCAGAAAGATGAACATGGTATGTACTCACTCATGAGTGGCTTTTAGACAAATAGGAAAGAAAAGCCAGCCTACAATTCACAATCCCAGAGAACGTAGACAATAAAGAGACATACATAGATCTAATCTACATGCAAAGTAGAAAAAGACAAGATCTCCTGAGTAAATTGAAAGCATGAGGACCACGGGAGAGAGTAGAAGAAGAGGAAAGAGGAAGTGAGGAAAGTGGGGAAAATATATAGCTCAATAAAAACAATTTTAAAAATTGATCACTAATTAGTTTTAAGCATTTCATTTTCTTAACTCTTACAAACTTGTCTTTTTAGAAACTTACACATGTGTATAATTTATAGCTTAAATGTATAATATGAACATACACAATTTATAGCATTTAAACTTATCAGTATTATGTATAATGTACATGGTATGTATACATTATGTGTATATGTTGTGTATATATTATATGTATATGCTATGTATTCATATATATGTGTATATGTGTGTGATGTATATATTATGTATAATATTATACATTGGCTAAAAATCCAAAAATTAGCTCTCTACTCTCTCATATTAATTGTTTCTAATGATTAGTACAAATTAAAATTAATATTTTTATGCAATTCTATGAATGTACATATCAGTATCATATCTATATTCCACTTATTCCACTATATATTATTTAGAGATAGACACATGATAGGTTATCTGGTTGATAGATAATAAATATGTAAGGCAGGGTAGATAATAGATTAGATATTTAGATGATAGATAGATAGATAGATAGATAGATAGATAGATAGATAGATGATAGATAGATGAGAGAGAAAGTTACCATAGCTCAATTTATGTTCTGAAATGATTGACATCATTCAACAATGCCATATTATTCTAATTTTATTCTATCATTGTGATAAGAATACCTGGAGAAAAATAATCAACATAGAGGAAAAGAATTTCTCTTAATTCACCTTTCCAGGTTGTAGTCCACTACAGTGGGAAAATCACAGCAGCACTTGTGAGTTGCTCACAATGAAAAGCAAAAAGAAATTAATGCATACTTTTGGCTAGCTTTCTCCTCTTTGAGAGTCAAGAACCTAAAACGAGGAAAAGGAGCCACCCATTTTTAGGTTGAGTCTTCCTTAGTAAATTAAAGCCTTCAAGGTAAACATGTACAAACATTTCCATAGACCAACTTGATCTAGAAAATACCTTACAGAATCTCATCTGAGCTGATTCTAGATTGTAAAAGTGTATAGCTCTGAATACTCATTCCCACAGAACTCAGAACTCTTTCTTTCTTTTCTTTTTTTTTTTTTTTCCTTTATCCTTGGGTTCCCCGAGACATTGAAACAGATCTAATTGTTGTACCTTCATATCCGGGAAGCAAAATTAAGTCTTTTCCTGTGAGTTCCCTGTAGATATGTCATACTACCCAATGTGACTAAATATCAAGTAATAACAAAAAGTAGATGAAGTTATAGTGATACCGGTTTGGTACCCTTTTTGTTCATGATGTTGATCTGAGTATGTTTGGTCTCCAGAAATTAAGTACAAATGTGGAGTGATTGATGAATATTCTTATCAACTTTTTGCTGACAAGTGTGTACAAATTCAGATTATAATTTTCCATGTCTAAAAATTACACAAAATTTAAATGTCACTATGAGAAGTGAATTTGTTCTTGAAGGCAACAAATCTAAAAGAATAAAGTAATCCATTCCATGTCTGAAACACTGGCTAGCATTGACTGGATTGCACAGTGCCAGATTTCTGGAGCAGAGTACGATCTTGAACTAGCCTAACATTGAAGAACGAAAATCAAAGTTTCAGTCTCTGATAGTCAGTTTTGTCAAGGACATAGAATTTCTTCTTCATGGTTCCTGCTAGCAGCTGTACTTAGAACTGCTTTGTTGTGGAATAATTTTTCAACCAGGCAAAGATTTGTTACATTTGTTTATTTTCCAGATTATTACTTTAGCTGTTGTATTTCTTTATGCTGTATTTGTTCAGTTATGTAACGATGATTTTCCTTGCCAGCCTAAGGCACCTGATTGATCTAATAAAAATCTGAACAACCAATTGCTAGGCAGTAGAGGGATTGGCAGGGACGATGAGCAGAGAGAATAAGTACAAGTAAAAATCTCTCTCAAGGAGAGAACTAGGGAGGTGGAGAGGTGGTATGCCTAGGGCCAGCCATCCAGGCAGCCTCCAAACAGACAGACACAGGGGAAGCAAAAAAGTATTTGTTGAAAGGAGGACAGTTGTTCGTTCCCAGCCACTTAGCCCTGAAATAATTATACAGAAACTGTATTCATTAAATCACTGTTTGGCCCATTAGCTCTAGCTTCTTATTGACTAACTCTTACATATTAATTTGACCCATTTGTACATACAGAATGAAACAAAGATAAAAAGCCCTGAGACTAAACATAGATAAAGAGAAACAGACTAATTTATAAGTGTGGAAAATTCCTTTACCTTCTGTGAATATATGTTGCTGTGATTGGTTTAACAAAGAAGGTGACTGGTCAATAGCAGAAGAGAACAAAGTTAGGAAGGAGAGCCAAACTGAGAATGCTGGGAGGAAGAAGGACAGAGCTGGAGAATTGACAGCAGATGCAGAGAGAAGTGAGATGGGCATAGGGTACTAAAAATCAAAGGTATTAGCCACACGACAGAAGATAGATAAGAAAGATGGGTTAATTTAAATGTAAGAGTTAGCTAGTAATAAGTCTGAGCTGTTTACCAAGCATTTTAAATCAATATTAAGCCTCTTTGTGGTTACTTGTGAGTGATTTGTAGGACAGAACTTCTGCCAACATATAAGAGCTAGTGGTAATGTAAGGCTAACATTCATATTTTTTTTTCTTTTTTTGGTTTTTCAAGGCATGGTTTTTATGGAGTCTGTCTTGGAACTTGCTTTGTAGACCAGGCTGGACTTGAACTCACAGAGATCCACCTGCCTCTGCCTTCTGAGTGCTAGGATTAAAGGGATGCATTCATAATTTATAGTAAGTCTGTTGAAAATAAGAGCGGCGGGGCTGCGTCCCCAGCACCCCGGCCGCCTGCTAGCTTATGCCCGAAATAACAACACACAAACTGTATTCATTTAAACACTGCTTGGCCCATTTCTATCTAGCCTCTTCTAGGCTAATTCTCACATATTAATTTAGCCCAATTCTAATAATGTGTGTAAGCACCCCAAGGTGCGCTTACCGGGAAGATTCTAGCCTATGTCCATCCTGGGTCGGAGCTTCATGGGAGAGCAGAGCATGGAAGCTGTCCGGTCCCTCTGGAAGCAGCGCAGAGTCTGACCTTCCCAGCATCCTATTCTGTTTACTCCTCCCACCTATGTTTTAACCTATCAGGGCCAAGGAGTTTCTTTATTGCTTAACCAATGAAATAAACAGATTGATATATGACACTCCCACATCAAAGTCTTTGTGTCATGATTTTTGAGCTGGTGGCCCAAAAGCCTGCTACACTGCCTAGAGAACTCACTGAACGAAAGAGAGGAAGGTCTCAAATGAGAGTGACTGAGAACTGACAGGGAACCTTTGGAGAAAAACCCCAATCTCTTTTTAAGAGAAACATAGACAGCAAATGCCTAAAGATAGACAGCACTATTGTAAATAAAAGAGCTCTTATCAGAGTTCATTTAAATATCTTCCATAAGATATTTAAATAAGCACAGATAATAGTGTGTGAACATTTCACCATGCAGGGCCTTTCTGGCTTTCTTGCTTCAACACCACTTTTACCCAAACCCTTCATCAACAGGACTTTACAAACCAGGACAGAGGAGAAAGGAGCAGGCAAGAGTAGACAAGAAAGCAAAGCTAGCTTTGCTGTTTTGTCGCTGTTGGCAGCCTATTCAGAGCAAACCAAATTGTAAGTGAGACTGCAATTTGAGACTCCAACATCATATGAGAAATACCAAACAATTACTGGGCAGTAAAAAAGTCCAATGCAGATGAAAAAGTAAAATATGCCTGTTTACACGCCATTTTAAATGTCTAATGATTGTATTACTTTGCTATTTATAAGTTTATTAGTTTTTCCCAAACTATACAGCAAATTTTCAAAGATGCTAATTATTTATTAGTTCATATTTTGCTCTATAAATGTAATATTGGATTTATTTAAATATTTGTTCTGCAGTTTATATTTTCAAAAAATAAACTTTCATTAGGATAGAATTCCATACCATCAAAAGTACATAAATCTAGTACAATGCATAAAGTATGAAAGCAATTAGGTTAGACTATGTATACAAATAATTTTGTATTAGATTGATTTAAAAATTGGAAAATGTAGATTAATTCATTCAATGTTATCTTGCTAGTATTTTATTGTGTATAAATAGTGAAACAATTATGCAGCTCTTGAGTTGTTCTTGAGTTGCTGATCAACTCTCTGCATGTGTTCAAGTCCTTATAGGAAAAAGGTTTTCAGTGTCAAAGTTCCATATACCACACTTTGCATTACAAATGTAGCAAATATTATTGTTATTAGTTATTACTATAAATAATAATTATATTGTTATGGTTATATATGATTTATTTCTATTACTCCTATCTCTCCTAGATATAACCCATTTAAAATGGTTATGAGTTGAGACTACCACCAGCACCTAATGTAGTTAAATTAATGAATACATGAATGAAAAAATTATATTTCAGTCATGTGGAGTAATTCTCTTTGGGTATTGGTAACTTTCCTTTGTTAGAAAGCTAATTCAATTCCATCCAAACGACCTCTTTGTTTTTATGCCAATACCAAGCTGTTTTTATTATTGTAGCTCTATAATAGGGCTTGATGTCAGGAATGGTTATGCCTGCAGAAATTCCTTTATTATACAGGATTGTTTGGGCTATCTTGAAGTTTTTGTTTTTCCATATGTAGTTGATTATTGATCTTTTAAGGTCTGTGAAGGTTGCATTAGGATTTTGATGGGGATTGCATTGAATTTAGAGATTGCTTTTGGTAGGATTGCCATTTTTATTATGTTTATCCTACTTATCCAAGAGCATGGTATTGAGCGCTTTATATCTTACCCTCTCTGAGGAGTGGATGGGGGAGGCGAGGGTGAGGAGGTAGGTAGAAGGAATGGGAGGAGGGGAGGGATTGGGAACTGGGTTTGGTATGTCAAATAAAAAAAGATAGTTTGCTTACTTTACAAAAAGAAAATATTTCTACAGAAATTTTGGAATATCCTTATAAATGTTATCAATAACAAAAGTAAAATAAGCATGCAGCAAATATGATAGAATATTGGTATTGCCTGATTCACATATGTTGGGCTTTTGGATTTAATGTACTGAATCTTTATATGCTGAATACAAATATTTTATTATACCACAGTAATATTTAATGTATAATGTCAAAAATAGCCCCAGCTGATCAACTTGGCAGTCAAAAAAATGCATTATGAAAGGAATTGCTATGTTGATATCTAAAATCTTTAGTTTTTGTTATGAGGTGAGCTTGTTAAAAGCTGTAAGAATAATTCACTTCTATTATATTATTAGTATGATCATTAGAATTATCAAACTGATGTTAGCGCACATTAAGATGATTCTGAAAATGTTTGCCAGATTTTCTGTTGAAAACAAGAATCTAGGAATACCAAAATACTCCAAAGTTAATTTTCCCAGATCTGACTTTCAGGCAATCTGCTGATTTCACAGTGCAAGCGACTGACAGAGATGTAGGAAGATGTGAGAAAACATGATAAGAAAGTCACCTTTCAAATCAACTCTTTTGGTTTGCTGACTTTCATGGTAATATCCTAGGGCACTAGCATCTACTGTCTCATGGTGAAAGAACATTAAACTAATTTTTACAATTATGATCCAGGGGACAGAAGAATAAGTTGATTTCAGTTACATTTTAATAAGATAGAAATGTTAAATTTTATAATTTCATATAGCCTATAATAATCTTCAGATATAATAAAATGTTAGGCTCTATCAAACATGAAAATTTATTACCTGAGAAAGGTTGCTCTCCAGTGATATTAACAGAATTCAGTAACAAGTCCTGTTTCCTGAGAAACCAAAGTATTCCTCATGACTTCTCACACAGACATTTTTGAAAAAGTCTTGGGAATAAGATTTTTGTCTTAAACACTGGTCTTAAATAACTGGATTAAAATGAACTGTGAAGCATCTAGTGCTCTACTTTTGATATAAACTTTCTTTTTACCTAATTCTGATAACATTTTACACTTTGGGGAAGATTTAGCAACATTTGCCTTTGTAGATTTTTTCCTATAAAGTTTCAATTCCATGTGTTTTATAGCATTCTACTTTTAAAATTACAAATTACCATGAATAGCCAATGAAATAGCATGACAAATATAATACATAATAATAATCAATATAGCATGTAAACAGTACATTAAATATATAAGCAAAATGTTAGAGCATTGGAAATTTTTCATTAAATTATTAGATATTTGTTCTGCTGCTGTGTATAGCATGTTTTCAAAAGATTAGAAAAAAATGGTTGTAAAACAAATGTGTAAAATGGAAGTGATTTTAGTTCATTAAAGGAAACATGAGATGACATAGTTTTGAAATATTTATCCAGTTCACTCTGAAATTGTTGCTATGCAAACTGCAAATTGTTTTTCTGTGCAAAAACAGTTTATGGTAAACTACTCAATAATGTAAACAGTTTTTCTTTGTTTAAATTACATTGATGTATTAATGACTCAAAGAGCATTAATAAATATGTAACTTAAAGCAATCAGAAGTCATTTCCTGTTAATCTAAGAAGTGGTTTATATTAAGTAAAAAATAGACATGATTATTTCAACTAGTTCTTTTAACCCTCAGGCATGTATGTATGCTTCCCAGCTCTGTCTAAAAAAAAACCACTAATACACATTTAAAAAGCAGGTTATTGAGAAACGATACAGCCTCTTTGTATGAAGGAGTGAGAGTTGCATAGCTTTCAATGAATTCCAAAAGCTCACAACTTTTTAGCATGCACATAGCTTGCAGTACACGAATGAAAACTGAGACATAATCTAGGTGTTAACCTCCAAGCCTGAAGATTATTTTTTTAGTTTTTTGAGGTTTATTTCTGAAAATATCTAACCTGTTTATGTGTGTGTGTCTGTGTGTTTGTGTGAGTGTGTATCATATGTGTGGGGGTGATGGTGAGACCAGAAGAGGATGGGGGATTCCCTGGAGCTGGATGTACAGGTAGTTAATAATGCCCTGCATGTACACCAGGAACCAAACTGAAGTTAATTCTAAGAATGAAAAGTACTTTACACCACTTGATCACCCTCTCTCTAGCCTAAGCCCCTACTTTGTCATGTATTGTATTTGATATGAAAATCCTGTGAGTATGTCTTAATGGAGGACCTTGAATCTAAAAGTTTCAACTAAATTTAGGAATTCTAATGGATCTTTGACACTTTTAACTAAAACCAAGTGTTATCCCCTAACAAGAAGCACACTTCAAGTAAAACCCCAGTCTCCCATATAAAAAAATGGTCTATGATTTCCTTTCACTCCTCGAATAAACTCTTTGCTTTCACTTTGTCTTAGAGCTTTCTCTGCCACAACAAAATATGTTCCAATCTCCACTTTTCCTAGTCAACTTAGTGTATTATTTTGGTTCTATCTCTTCTGAGTTATTGTTACGAATTACCAATCTGGTTTCTTTATTTTCAGCACTTACCTTAACAGAAAACTTGTTATTAGTTACTGGGACAGCCATCAGAAAATAACAGCAAAGAAACTAAAAGAACTTTTCTTCATGACTGAAAGACACTTTTATTTGGTGTAGTATTTTAGGCTGGCAGTTTTAGATTTTATTGTAGAGTGTTCCTCCTCTGTCTTCGGCACTGACAAAAGGTCAAAAGTTGATATTTTTGCACTGCCTCATACTGTGGGTTTTTCAATAACTGTGTTTATGATTCACTGTAGTTTTTCAATTCCTCTGCTGTGTCTCCATGTAATCTTCACCACGTTTATTACTTGGATTTCATTGAGCTTTCCCTACCTGTGGATGAAATTGATATGGACAGTTGTCAAATTCACTTTCTTCTTTCCCTCTCCACCCTTTGACCCATGATCCAGCTTGAGATTATTTTCATATATGGAGAGAAATGAGTTATAATCCTCTGTGTAAAAAAGTGAAGTTTTCCAATCACTATTTATTGGAGAGACTGTCTTTTCAAATGTTTTTGAAATGTTTGTTAAGTATCAATTGGTTGAGAAAACATGCAACTGTCCCTGAGAACTCTTTTTTTTTAACTGAATTAAGCATCCTGACCATATTTTCCCCTCCCTTCATTCCTCCCAGCTCCCCTTCCATCAGCTCCCATCACCACACCCCTATACTACAGATCTTCTCCCCCTCCATCTCCTTCCAAAAAATAGGAGGCCTCCAAGAGAGAAAAACTAAACAGACAAAAGATAATAGAATAAAACAAGGCAAAAGACCTCACATTGAAGCTATATGAGGCAACTCAACAATAGAAAAAGAGTTCAAAGAGCAGGCAAAATAGTCAGAGAAACACTCCCACAGTTAGGAATATAACAATATCACTAACAGTCACAACATATCCACAGAGGACCTGGTACAAACCCATGAAGACCTTGTGCCTGCCCCTTCCTTCTCTGAGCCTATATGTGCCTGACTTTGTTGATTCTGCCTTATTTTCCTGGCATCATCAATCCTCTCTCTGACTTCTATAATCTTTCTGTCCCCCTCTCTCTCACACACATGCCCTCTTAGAAGGATTCTCCTAACTCTGAGGGGAGTGTCACAATGGAGACTTGCAATTTCCACTTTCCACAAAAATGTTTGTCTATGAGTCTCTATATCAACTCCTGTTTGCTGCCAGAGGAAGCCTCTTTGATGACGACTGGAGAAGGCACCAGTATATGAGCTTGGCAAAATATTACCAGGAATCTCTTCATTGATTCTTTTTTCCCCCATTTGACAGCTATGTTTGATTCCACTCTAGGTCTCTGCACTCTCCAGTCTATGGCTCCTGGCCATCTAAGCAGTGTCGGGCATGAACTTCCTCTCATGGCATGGGTATCAAGTTAACTCAAGCATTGGTTGTCAACTCCCACAAGTTCTTCACCATGATTGTGCTAATACATTTGGCAGACAGGACAGATGGGTGATCCAAGATTTGGTGGCTGTGTTGGTACCCACGTTAGTCTTTTGGTAGCCTGCAGAGTACCTTTATGCATCAAAGAGACTAGAATTCAGGAGAGAAGGCTCCACGGCAACGCCAACTCTACCTCTCAATGTTCAGCAAGCTGTGTGCATGTCATTCTTGGGAATATGGTCAAACTGTCACTTTGTAGGGAGCAACGCTCTGTCCTAGCATGAGCCTCAGTTGTTTATGGATTCCATTGGATACCCTCGGCCAGCAACTCAAATGAATACAACCCAGTCCTGCCACAGAAAGCATTGCCTGACTACAAGTAATGGCTTTTGAGACTCCTTTCCACCTATTTATAGAAGGACTAACTAGAATCACCCTCATAGATTCCAGAAAGTTTCCATTGCACTAGGTTTCTACACCGCCTTCACATGACACCAAACTCCAGCCATTTCTCCCTATAATCTCTTCCTCCATCCCACCCCCACCACACACTAGATCATTCCTGCTCCTGTCTCCCTCCCCACATTCTACCCACAAAATCTCTTCTATTTCCCCTTCCATGTAGGCACCCCTAGACACCTACTCTTTACCTACCTTCTTTGTGTCTACAGAGTATAGCTTGCTTATCATTTGTTTAGCACCTAATAAACACTTATAAGTGAATACATATCATATTTGTCTGAGTCTTGTTCTAGTTCCATTCCATTAACCTGAAAATTCCATGATTTCATTTTTTAACAGTAAAGCAATATTCCATTGTGTAAATGCACCACCTTTTGTTAATCCATTTTTCAGTTGATAGACAATTAGGTTGTTTCCAATTTCCAGCTATTATGAATAAAGCCTCAAAAAACATAGTTGAGCAAGTGTCCTTGGCATAAGATGGAGTATCCTTTGGGTATACGCCTAAGTTGGTAAAACTGTATTATAAGGAATATTGATTTCCATTTTTTTGAGGAACTGCCATATTGATTACAATAGTGGTTTGCACTCCCACCAGCAATAGAGGAGTGTTCCCTTTGCTCCACATCCTCACCAACATGAGTTGTCACTTATGCTATTGGTCTTAGCTATTCTGACACATTTAAAATGGAATCTCAATGTAGTTTTGATTTGCAGTTCCCTGATGGCTAAAAAAGTTGAATTTTACTTTATTTTTCAGCAATTTGGGATTCCTATACTGAAAATTCTCTGTTTATATCTGTATCACAATTTTCAATTAGATTATTTGGGGTTCTTTGATATCTAATTTTTAAAGTACTTTTTATATTTTGGATATTAGTTCTCTATCAGGTGTGGAGTTGATAAAATCTTTTCCCACTCTGTAAGCTGTCACTTTATTCAATTGATGGTATCTGTTACCTTTTTAGTTTCATGAGGTTCTATTTATTAATTGTTGACCTTAGGGTCTGCACTGTGGATGCTCTGTTCTGCCTGAAAGTAATCTCTTGTGCCAATGACTTGCTTTCTGTTCAGGGTGATAAAAATGGATCTATTTGCATTCTTCTATAGGCATATAACCAATTTTTTTAGAACCATTTATGGAAGATGATGTCTTTTTTTTCCCACTATGTATTTCTGGCTTACTTTTTAAAAAAACTATTTTGTTTTATTTAAAAAAAATCTCTTTTTTCATTTTGCATACCAATCCCAGTTCCCACTCCCTCCCCTTCTCCCATTCCCTCCATTTAACCCCTCATCCACTCCTCAGAGATGATAGTGAGGTGCATTGCTTTGGGGAAGGTCCAAGGCCCTCCCTACTATATCTAGGCTAAGCAAGTTATCGTTCCAAAGATAATAGGTTCCCAAAAAGCCAGTACAAGTAGTAGGGATAAATCTTGGTGGTACCGCCAGTGGCCCCACAGTCTGCCCTAGCCATATAACAGTCACTCACATTCAGAGGATACTGTCTGCTTCCCTGTCCAGCTGGAGTTGGTGAGGTCCCATTAGCTCAGGTGGACTGTTTCAGTGAGTGAACCCATCATGGTCTTTACCTCTTTGCACATATTCTTACTTTTCCTACTCTTCAATAGGACTTTGGGAGCTCAGCCCATTGCTTCACTGCTGGTCTCTGCCTGTGTTCCTGTGTTTCCATCATTTGCTCGATAAAGGTTCTATGGTGATATTTAAGATATTCAACAGTCTGACTACAGGGCAAGGCAAGTTTGGACACCCTCTCTTCTATTGCTTAGGGTCTTAGCTGGGGGTCATCCTTGTAGAATCTTGGGAATTTCTCTAGTGCTAGGTTTCTTGCTAGCCACATAATGTCTTCTTCAATCAAAATATCTCTTTCTTTGCTCTCATCTCTTTCCTTTCTCCATCTAGTCTATCCCATTCTCTCAGGATCTCCTCCCATCTCCCCCCATCCCTACCTCTTCCCCTTCTGTCCTTCCTTTTTCCCCTATGCCCATGCTCCAAATTTTGTCAGGCTATCCTGTCTATTTCCCCTTTCCAGGTGGATCTATATATGTTTTTCTTAGGGTTCTCCTTGTTACTCAACTTCTCTAGAATCATGAATTATAGGTATTTACACATTAAAGTACTACTCAGTGGTTTAAAAACAAAAGCAACAACAAAAAAAAAATGACATCTTGAAATTTGCATGCCAATGAATGGAACTAGAAGAAAACATCCTGAGTGAGGTAATCTAGACCCAGAAAGATGAAAATGGTATATACTCACTCACAATGGATACTAGCTGTAAAAGAAAGGATACTTCTTGCTGTGTTGTGATAGGGAGGCTGCTAGTTAGTTTCTGGCTGCTCAGCTCCAAAATAATCACACAGAAACTATATTATTTAAAACACTGCTTGGCTCATTAGCTCTAGCTTCTTATTTGCCAACCTTACATATTAATTTAACCCATCTCTATTAATCTTTGCATTCCCACAAGATCGTGGTCTACCAGCAAAGTTTCAGTGTGTCTATCTCTGGTGGTGGCTCCATGGGTTCTCCTTGACTCTGCCTCCTTTATCCCAGCATTCAGTATAGTTTTCCCCACCTATATACCCTATCAGGCCAAATCAGTTTCTTTATTAATCAGTGGTACTCATAACATTCAGAGGTAAATCCCACATCACCTCCCATTTTCTATTTAAATAAAATATATAAATTTTACTTTAACATAATAAAATTGCATATAACAAAGCAGTTAGCAAGCAATAATTACAGTTACAATATTTATACCTGCTTTATCTTTTATCATAACTAAGGAAAACTATAATTATAAATTCTTCAACTCTATTAAAGATTCCAGAAAGATATAATATTTCCTAAGTAAACAATCAGTTCATTTGTAATCAACTTCCAAAACTCTAGAATTGACAGAGACATCTCACTGCCTAAACAGTCACCCAAATTTCTTCTGTACCATCTTCAGCCTACAGGTCCATAGTATCCAGCAGACTTTTCCATGAAGCAGGAACTTTCAAAGGCAGTTGCACTTATATTGACAGTTTGTTAGTCACTTTCTTCTGTGTCCTGCAGAATGTCTTGCAGACTCTTTCATGAAGCAGGAACCGTTAGGGATGGTCTTACCTTTAGGCAAATTCAGCAGTCATTTCTCTGTGGGTCCTGCATACTCAATTCTCATAACATACCAACAAGCAGTTTTATGTCTAATATTCATTTATAAATGAGAGAGCACATACTATATTTGTATATCTTGGTCTGGGTTACATCACTCAGGATTTTTTTTTTTTTTTGTAGTTCCATCCATTTGCATGCAAATTTTAAGATGTCATTTTTTTTTACCTGTAAGTAGTATTCCATTGTATAAATAAATCACATTTTCTTTATCCATTCTTTAGTTGAGGGGCATCTAGATTATTTCCATAATATCCATCTAGATTGACTATTATGAATAATACTGCTATGAACACAATATCCTTGTGGTAAGATTGAGCATCCTTTGGGTATATGTTCAAGAGTAGTATTGCTGGGTCCTAAGGTAAATTGATTCCCAATTTTCTGAGAAAATGCCATACTGATTTCCAAAGTGGCTATACAAATTTGTACTCCCACCAGCAACAGAGAAGTGTTCTCATTACTCCACACTCTCTGAAGCATGAGTTATCATTGGTGTTTTTAATCTTAGCCATTATGACTGGTATAAGATATTATTTCAGAGTCATTTTGATTTGCATTTCCCTGATGGCTAAGGATGTTGAGCAAATCCTTAAGTGTCTGACAGCCATTTGCAATTCTTCTGTTGAGAATTTTTAATTCAATTCTATATTCAATATTTTGATTAGGTTATTTAGTATTTTGATGTCTAGTTTCTTGAGATCCTTATATATTTTGGAGATCAGTCCTCTGTCCAATGTGAGGTTAGTGGGGATCTTTTCCAATTAGTAGGGTGTCATTTTGTCTTATTGATTGTGTCTTTTGTCTCACAGAAGCTTATCAGTTTCAGGACATCCTACTTATTAATTGTAGTCTCTGTGCTACTGGTACTATATTTAGGAAATTTTCTCCTGTGCACATGCACTCAAGACTACTTCCCACTTTCTCTTCAGTGTGGTTCAGTGTGGTTGGATCTATGTTGAGGTCTTTGATCTATGTGAAATAAGTTTTGTACATGGGGATAAATATAGATCTATTTGCAATTTTTAGATTGTTTTTTTAGAAAAATGACCATTTTTACAATGTTAATCCTACTGATCCATGAGCATGGGAGATTTTTCCACATTCTAAAATATTCTTCAATTTCTTTCTTCAAAAACTTGAACTTGAGCTTTTTATGATACAAATTTTTCTCTTGCTTAGTTAGAGTTTCCCAAGATATTTTGTATTATTTCAGGCTATTTTGAAAAGTTTTGTATTCCTGATTTCTTTCTCAGTCTGCTTGTCTTTTTTGTTTAAGAGAGATAGGGATATTGATTATCCACAGACTTTTTAGAAGTATTTAATAGCTATAAGAGTTCCCTGGTACAATTTTTTGGGTCATTTATGTATACTACTATATCATCTGCAAATAACATTTTGACGTCTTCCTTTCCAATGTGCATCCATTGATCTCTTTCAATTGACTTATTGCTCTACTTAAAACTTCAAGTACTATATTGAATAGATATGCAGAGTGAAAAGCCTTGTCTTGTTCCTGAGTTTAGTGGGATTGCTTGGATTTTCTCTCCATTTAATTTGATGTTGGCTCTCAGTTTGACATAATAGGCTTTTATTTTCTTTAGTTATGCCACTTGTATCCCTAATCTCTGCAGAACTTGTATCACGAAGGCATGTTTGATTTTACCAAAGGCCTTTTCTACATCTAATGAGATGATCATGTATTTTTTTTTCTTTCAGCTTCTTTATATGGTACAGTACATTGGCTGATTTTTGTGTATGTAAACCCTACATCTCTAGAATGAACCCTGCTTCAACACAGTGGAAAATCCTTTTGATGTGTTCTTGGATTTGGTTTGCAAATATTTTATTGTATTTTTTTTTCTGGATGTCTTGTCTTAGGTGAGAATGGGATAGTGAGGTCTCCCACTCTCAGTATTTGTGGGTCAATATATGAACTAAGCTGTAGTTGTGTTTTTTATCAACTTGGGTACCCTTATGTTTGGGACATAGATGTTAAGAATTGAAGTGTTATTTTAGTAGGTTTTTTTTTTCTTTTGTGACTATGAGTTTACTCCCTTATCTCATTTGATGAATTGTGGGTTGAAGTGCAGTGATATTTTATTTGTATGTTAATAACAAGGCTTTCCTGAAGATCAGGAAGTAAAACAGCTTCCACGGTCAGCTTTACAGACCTGGCAGTAATAGTCCACACCTTTTATCCCAGCCCTAGCAAGGAATATAAGATGGGAGGAGACAGCTCTCAGTCAGTCTCCTCCTGAGGATTCCTGAAGACAGAATTGCTGTTTCAGACTGAGACTGAGGTAGAGTTAAGAGCGAGTGCCTGGCTGTTTTTCTCTTTATTTCTGACCTTCAGGTTGAACACAATATCTGTCTCTGGGCTTTGGTTAGTTGTGCTACATTGAAGTCTGTTTTGTTACAAGTTAAAATGGCTACACCAAATTGTTTCTTAGGTCTATTTGCTTAGAATATTGTTTTTCAACATTTTACCCCAAGGTAATGTCTACCTTAATGTTGAGGTTTGTTTCTTGGATGGATTAGAATAGATCCTCTTTTTCCATATACCCTGTTTAGTCTATTTTTTTTTTTAAATTGGGCAATTGTGACCATGGATATTGAGAGAAATCAATTACCAATAATGTTGATTCCTGTTAATTTGTTCATGGTGGATGTGGTGGTGATTGTGTGTGTGTGTGTGCGTGTGTGTGTGTGTGTGTGTGTATTTCCCTTTTTTTTGTTTTATTGGTGTGAAATTATTTTATGTCTTTCATGGATGTGGTTAACTTCTGGGGCTGGAATTTTCTTTCTAACATTCTCTTTAGGGCTAGATTTGAAGATGAATATTTTTTAAATTTGACTTTATCATGCAATATTTATTTTCTCCACCTATGGAGATTGAATGTTTTGCTGAATATAGTAATCTGGCATGTTATCTGTGGTCTCCTAGAGTATGCAGCACTTTTGTCTTAGCAATCCTGGCTCTTTGCATCTCTATGAAATGTCAGGTGTAATTTTAATAAATCTGTTGTTCTATGTTTCTTGGTCTTTGTCACTTATACCTTTTGATATTATTTTGTTATTTTTTATATGTTTACTGTTTTGATTATTATTTGGAGAGAGGACTTTAATTTTTGGTCCAGTTAAATTGGTGTTCTCTAAGCTTTCTGTACCTTCATAGGCATCTCTTTTTTTAGGATAGGAAAATATTTTTCTATGATTCTGTTGTAAATATTGCTGGCCCTTTGAGCTGGGATTCTTCTATTTCCTTTAGTCCTGTTACTCTTGGACTTGGTCTTTTCATAGTATCCTATATTGCCTATATGTATGAGTCAGGAGATGTTTAGATTTAACACTTTTTCTGACAGATGTATCCATTTCTTCTTTCATGTCTTCAATGCCTGAGATTCTTGCTTCAACTCCTTGTATTCTGTTGATTAAGCTTGCCTCTAGCTCTTGCTCACATTTCTAAATATTTCACTTTTCAAATTCCCTTTTTGTATTTTTGTTGTTCAAAATATTCATGTCTTAATCAATTTTATTAATTTCCTTTTACTGTTTGTTTTGTCTGGATTTTTAAAAGATTTTCACTTCTTTAAGGAATTCATTTCCTCCAATTTTTTATATTTTCCTTTATTTCTTCAATTTATTTATTTCTTTAAGAACCTCTGTTATCTTTGTACAGTTGTATTTTTAGGTATTTTTATTGTGCTTTAGCTACATTGAAATATTCATGGTGTGCTATGGTAGAATAACTGAGCTCTAGTGGAGACATATTGACCAAGCTGTTAGTGATTGTATTCTTAGGATAGTATCTTGGGCATCTGGATTTAGGGGATTATAGCTCGAGGTATTGACTTCTGGTTTTGTCTTTGTTGGCTAGTTGATTTGTTCTTTGATTTCTATTTCCTCTCTGGTTCAGTTGTAGTGTTTGAGAGGTCACTGAGGGATTGTATCTAGGGGTATAAAGAGAGTGGAAGAGGTCTCTTGGCAATCCACCTTGTTTTAATGCCAGCTTAACCTGTGATTGAGCATCAAGCATCTGTTTGAGTTGTAAACTGGGATATAATAAGAGTTGGGGGAAGAGGTTAGGAGGGGATGATCTGTGGGATCCACAGGGGATGTGGGCAGATGGGAAAGGGAGGCTGCAACTGGGGTTCTGTTGAAGCACAATGGAGAAGCTTGAAGCATTGGGTCTAGAAGAACAGAATGAATGGAGAAGGTCTGTCAGTACACTACCTCTTTTTATTGGTCTCTGTGCCCATATTTATTCAAATACTACATTATATTAATTTATATTGCTGTATTTATATTACATTTCAAAGCCAGGTACTCTAAAACCTCCCAGAATCACTTTCCTCTACAGTAAAGATTGTCAGAATCTCTTCTCCAGCAGTTTTCACTTCTCTTAAAAATCTGGGGAAGAGATATTGAGGATCCTCTGAGTTCTTGTTCTCTCAGACATGTGACATTTTGTTTACGTTCTGAGTCTTTGACACTCCTTTCCTTCCATATGAAATGTTTCATTTGGAAGGAACCTGCCATTTAGCATAAACACTACATGTTATGTTCATGAGTGGTCGGATGAGAAGAGCTCATAACCTTGAAACAAAATATAACAATGAAGTATGGAAATACAATTTCCCAGCTTTCTCGGGATCCATGCCATGTGTTGAAATACTATGGGGTGCCACAAATATATGTTTAATTTTTAAGCATTAACCAAGATTAAACCCAGAGATAGCAAATTAGAAATACGATGGAAAACAGCATGTAAAAAGTTTAGTAGCTTAGATATAATGAGCACATTAGTTGAAAGACATGTAACTAAATATGATTCATCCTAGTAGCTTGGTTGTTAAAAACATTCCTGCAGAGAACATCATAGTGAATTTGGCTTTGCTGAAGAGTTTTTAATACATTCTAGATGAAATACTATCAAATTCCAGGAAATTATAGGTAAAACTTGGCCTTCAAACTCACCGACAGGGCTCACATTACTCTGACACTGAAACCAGATGAAACTTTGATAAGAAAAGAGTGTAGATCTAGGATGTAGTGTAACAACCAGGGAGCACGGATGAAAATAATTTTTAAAATGTTTCTAATACTTCAGAAGATCCATGACATTCCAGAAATCCAACATGGTATCAAACAGATAAAGCAAGAGCAAATAAAGGTCTAAGTCTACAGTGCAACAGGAATTTAAACTTTCAAGAAATGCTAAGAAAATTTCAGCAAATTAGCATGTGGAGAAAGTAATTACACTATTGTCTCAATGCCAATTGCATAAGGCATTTTACTAAGTCCAATGTTTTTTTACAAAAATATTTTTCTTCGCATGTATATGTGTGAGTTTGCATGCATGTATGTGTGACTACTCACATGCATGCAGCTACACATGTGTGTATATAAGCAGAGGACCGAGACTGACAGAAAGACCATTACCACATGGGCTAGCATTCTAGACAGTTTACTCTAGGAACACTCTGTGTTTTTTTTTTTTTTTTTTTTGCAAGTGTTCTTATCCACCTAGCTTGTGGGTTTTTGGAACTGGAACTCCAATTCTCTTTCCTGCACGACAAGCACTTTAACTACTGAGCAATCTACACTTCCTCAATACTTAGTCTTTTTGCTGTTGTTGAAAATTATATATACAAAATTTGTGTGTGTGTGTGTGTGTGTGTGTGCAATTGCCAATGGAGGACATACAAGGGTGTTGGATTCCTTATAATTGGAGTCACAAGCAGCCATGAGCTAACCAATATGAGTGCTAGGAACCAAGCTTGAGCATTCTTATCAGCTGATCCATCTCTCCATTCCAACCCTAATACCTATTCTAAGTTTTTTTTTTCAACACTATAAATGGATCAAAAATCTTCAAACTGGAAAAACTACTCAAAATACTAGGACTGACACATTTAAATACTGTCTACATTTTTTCATAAAGTCTGAAACAAGTTTTAAATGTTGTTTTTTGTCATTTAATTGCTGCATTAAGAGAATAACAAATAAAAAAATCAGAGATCAAACATACTTTTTTATCTGGCTGCAACATTATTTCTTTATTGTTTTTTAAGGTAAAGAGAATCAATTCCTGTACTAGAATTGCAGGTTGAAAAGGGTTTTAATTCAGCACTCATATTATTTGAGTTTTAACATTTCCCGTACTTTCTCATATTTTCAAAAGTGCAATACGTTTTATTTTGATCAATACAATGTCTTCTTAGTGGAGACTTGCTGGTAACAACTTCTTTTCCTTTTTGTATTTCTGACTCATATTTCTCAATTTTAATACTTAAGAACTGTTTTGCTGCTGGTAGCATGTATATCTAGAGTTTCTGTATTCAAAGGCAAAGAAAATAAGTCCCTCTATCTAACTTAGATAATCTTAACAAAGAAAATGCCATGCTGTCTGTTTCTCTTTTAAATATTTTTTACACCCACACATTTGAATATATTATTCAGCGTAATATGTCTATGTATAGTTTATTCTGGGTAATCATAATTTTTCAATTTCATATTTTAGAATTTCTAAAAATTTGTGCTTTATTATCTATCACAACATGATCAGAATATTTTCAAATATGATATTACTCTTAATCTTTTACTTTTATACTAATGTCACTGTATTATGCATCATGTTGACTTTATATCATATGTATTGCTCGTGTTAATTCTTGTATTTTATATATATAATATGCAAATATACATATACATACATACGTAACACACATATAGAGAAACCTTGCCTTGAAACCAATAAATATTTATTATTTGTATTTATATTTGTATTTGTATTTATTTATATTTATATTTATATGGGTTCAAGACAGAGTTTCACTTTGGAGCCTATCCTGGAACTAGTTCTTGTAGAATATGTTGGCCTCAAACTCAGATAGACCCACCTGCCTGTACCTTCTAAATGCTGGGACTGACTGGTTTATATTTTATATATATTTTAACATGTACTTCTGTTTATGCTCTGTCTCCTTCCTATTAGTCTTATATTTTGTTCTGTCCTGTTCCTATTCATCTTACTATTTTCTTAAGTACATCACTCTAGAATGCTGGCATGACTTGTGTTTATGTTCATTTGAGCTCTTACTAGACAGTACTATCAATATGTCCTTTATATATCCATTGGCATGCGAAGGACTCCATTTTCTCAATTATTTTTGTTTTTGTTATACTTTTTATTTTTTCTTTAATTTCTTTATAAGCTTTTTCTACCACAACTCTCACAATGCAGATGAAAGTAATAGATATAATTTAGACTAATATATTTTCATTTTACAAGATCAACTTTGTATTCTAAAAAAGCTAATAACTAGCTAGCATATTCACTAACAATCCTAGATTATGTTAATATTAGTCTTTGAAAAGATCAGTCTATACCCAATTTATCGTTAGTCTTGTTAACTAGCACTTTGGAAGCATAATCCACAGGAGAGGGAGGTGAGTAACAATACCCACCAAGTATCAGTGAATGTTGGACTTTAAATTGCCTTTTAATTCATAAGTGGGCCCATTTTTCCATTTTCTGGACCCCACAATAAGACTGCAATTTCAAATGACTTCAAGTGTGAGGTTCTCCCTCTTGTTCTCCTTTATCTTCTTTTATATTTGATTCTATAATAAAATTTTCATAATTTGTTAGTTACGATATCTTGTACTTTTCCCTAATATTTTAACCAGATTTCTAAGAATTTTAAAAATAGACACTCTGTATTTGTGGAGACAAGAAACAGAATTTGTATACAATTAGTTAACAAAAGTAAAGCTAGATATGTTTATTGATGACTCTGTATTTTTATGTGCACATGTAGTATACATAAGTGTGAGGTGTGTGCGCTTGTGGAGAAGAAAAAGATCAACATTGCTTGCACTTCGCTTTTTGAGATAGTGTCCATCGTTGGATGTGGTATTCACTGACTTTTGATGTTGCTAGACTGAGAGTTTACAGAGTTCTGTCTGTCCCTATTTTAAAAGTGCTTTAGTTATAGATGTTGTTTGCCACACCTATTTTTTAATGTGGGTACAAACCTAGGTCCTCTTTCTTGTGAAGCAAGTATATTTCTGACTGATCCATCTCCCTTGTCCTGCTAGGTTACTTCTGAAACATGATTGCCAATACTTTTCTTGCCAATCAGTGAATGCAACAATCAATGCTTAAACATCCTTTGAGTGACAGATGGCCCCTGTGGAAGCTACTTAGTGATTGAATGGAAACCTGACTGAGATCCATCCTTATACTGAGGGCTATCCAAAGAGACTTAAGATCTATACTATATAATTAGCTGTTTAGTTGTTGCTAATACAAGATTTACTGGCAGTTTATAGGCTGAATATTTTTAACTTGTGATTTTACTTTGGCTACCTTATTATTTATAAGACATTGATTTTTTCAAATGTTTACTTACAAAAAAATAACTTTTTTTTCCTTTTAGAAATTTTGAGTCACATAAGAAAACAGCAAAATAGAGGTTGTCATTATCTCATGTTCTCATATATATAATATATGCAGCATTTGGTACATAAATTATAATAAAAATTAATGTTATTGAATTATTCTTCTATATTGAACCTAAAAGTCTTAACAACTCTGTGCGTGTAACTGTCTTAGTTAGGATAGTTAGAATTCTATTACTGAGAAGAGACACCCTGACCATGGCAAATCTTACCAAGAAAAACATCTAATGGGGAGGGCTTACCTTTTCAGAGGTTTAGTTCATTATCATAATGGCGGGAAGTGTGGTAGTACGCACGTAGACATGGTACTGGAGGAGGAGCTGAAAGTTTGTACATCTTGGTCTACAGGTAGCAGACAGACTGGGTCTATACTGGGCCTAGCTAGAACATAGAGGATCTCAAAGCCCACCCTCAATGATCACTTTCTCCAAGGCCACACCTACTCCAAGTAGGCCACACTTCCTAATAGTACCAATCTCTATAGGTCTACAGGAGCCATTATTTTTCAAACCACCATATTCCATTCCTTGGTCCCCATAGGTTTTTAACCACAGCGCAGTGCAAAAATTCTTTCAGTCTACTTCAAAAGTTCCTATAGTCCCTAACGGTCTCAGCACTGCTTCAAAGTCTTCCACAGTCCCTTCTGATACTCATACAATCTCTTGACTGTGATCCCCTATAAAATCAAAATGACGATCATATACTTCCAACATACAACGGCACAAGATATGCATTTCCCTTTCAAAAAGGATGAAAGGGCGCCTAAGGAGGAATTACTGAACCAAAGCAAGACTGAAAACTAGCTGGGAAAACTCTACAATCTGCATCTCCATGCTTGATATCAAAGTGCCCTTCAGATCTCCAACTCCCTTTTGCTTTGTTGACTGTAACACACTTCTTTTTCTTGGGCCGGTTCCACTCCTTATCGGCAGCTTTTCTAAGCAGGTATCCCATGGTTCCAGTTTCTCCAACATTTTCAGGTCTCCAAAGCAATGTAAGCTTCACCTTCACAACTTCACACAGTGGCCTCTCTTTGCCTCCATACAGGGAAACCCTTGATATATGCCTTATTTTTACGGCTTTCCTTAGTTGGGAGGGCGATGCCAAAACCCTATTTATTCTTCTCTCCTTGACTCTAAGGCCAGAGCTACAAGACCAAAGCTGCCAAGTTCTGTTCTTTACTGAGGGCTAGAACATGGGACCCTTATTCAACCACAACTTTTCAAGAATCCTGTTTTCACTGGTTTCCTTCACTGCCTTAAGATTCACTGACCCGAAACTTCATCTGTAAACTAGACTGCTCTCAAATTTAAAGATTCATCTGCCTTTGCCTCTAGAGTGCTGGGATTAAAGGCATGCACCATTTTTATTTCATTTTATTTCATATTTTATTTCCATTCCTTTTCACAAGTTGGAAACTTTACTGGGTGGGATCTTTCCCTGAGATCAACACACCCTTTTTTCCATTTAACTTCAGGATTTTCTTTAATCTGTTTATGTTCATGAACAGTGATTTGGTTTCATTCCACTTCCCGATATTCCCTTTGCCCTTGAACTATACATTTTTCCTTGCTTGCCTTGCTCCTTTTTATTATAGCTCTTCCTAAGCTGAAACACTAATAAGCACATATAGAGTCAATACTGGACTGTTTTGAAATCTCCTGTGCTGAAGTAATTAATATAAACCTTTCAATCTAGCCTCAGGCAGACTTTTCAGCCAAGGGCAAAAAACAGTAACTTTTTTTTTATTTATTTATGACTTTTTTTTTTATTGAGAATAGGAAAAAAGTTTCCGCCTCCTCCCAGCCTCCCATTTCCCTCCCCCTCCCCCCACTCCTCTCCCCCTCCCCCCACTCCTCTCCCCCTCCCCCCACTCCTCTCCCCTCCCCCCACTCCTCTCCCCCTCCCTCTCCAATCCAAAGAGCAGTCAGGGTTCCCTGCCCTGTGGAAAG
>NW_026068009.1:2172795-2181088 GCF_014885135.2 Alexandromys fortis
GTGGGGGAAATGGGAGGCTGGGAGGAGGCGGAAACTTTTTTTTTCTTATTCTCAATAAAATAAAAAAAAGAAAAAAAATACCCCAGTCCCTACTTTTAATTTCTGTCTTAAAATTTTATTTCTATGAAGAAACATCATGACAACAGCAATCCTTATAAAAGAAAACTTTTAATTGGGGATGGTTTACAGTTCAATATTTTAATTCATTATTTTCAAGGTGAAAAGCATGGCAGCGTGCAGGCAGACATGGTGCTGGAGAAGGAGTTGTGCATTCTATATCTTGATCGAAAAACAGCAGAAATAAATGCTACACTGGGTATGACTTGAATACCTGAGATGTCAAAGTCGGCCCCCAGTGACCACCTCCTCCAACAAGGCCACTCCTACTCCAACAAGGCCATGGCTCTTAATAGTGCAACTCCCTATGGACCTATAAGGGCCATTTGCTTTCAAAGCAAGATAGTAACCAATAGCTTACAAATAGGACCATGCTCTTTCTTTTAATTTTTAAGGTTATAAATTAATTAAACCATTGTCCCTTCTCTTTCCTCCCTCCAAACTCTCCCATACATCCTCATTCTTTCAAATCATAGCCACTTTTTTTCACTAAATTTTATTATATGCATATATGTTTATATATTTATATTATAAATATAACCTGTTCATTCTGTATAATTCTACCATGCTCTTCAAGTTATACTTTGTGTGTTTATTCAACAAACAATATTGACACCATAAAATTGTGAAACTACTTCATTACTGTTTTTAAACATGAAGAAATATGATATATATAAAGTCAATTTTATTCTGTGAATATTCTCATAGTTCTCTTTTTGCTGATCGGTTACAGTATTTATGGATTTTGAGAGTTCAGACACAAATTTGATTTGATAATGATGTATCAGCTATGATCCTCATTTCAACATGGATTTTGCCACATAAATGTGTCACATATGGGTACTATGCAGAAACAAAAGATGAAGAAAAAGATAAAAAGTTATGATAGCTCTTCTGAAATTATTTATATGCTAGTTAGGCAAACTAAAAGTAGACCAACAATTCAATGAATCTGTATAAAACAAATTGATGTAAACATTCTGAAAAGATATTTTCTAAATGTAAACACAGTTTCATAGGAACAAACATTATAATCTAAAATACTGTCAAAAATTAAAGCTGAATTCAAAACTAGATCAACATCAAGTTTACTTGAAAAGCTTTTAAAATAGTTCTTGTGAAATAGCAGCATGTACAAAAAAAATGAGATGAAAAAAGAATTACCATATAGCATTGATAAAAGAATACAAATATGGAGACCCTTCTGCTTGCAGAATACCATGTTTGTAGTTCTTTGTCTAGGGTTGAGGCTTCCTGAGCCCCAACCTATCCATTAACATGCCTCCTTGTATTGTCCTTGTTCAGATCCTTTTTGGGCAGCCATGCTGATGAAACTTCATGTGTGTAGCTTCTGACATTTCTGAGAGATATAATCTCACAGCAAAGTCGCTGTTCCCCTGGCTCTTACAATCTTTTCCACCTTCTCTTCCTTCTATAAGGATCTTTGAGCCTTAGGTTCAGAAACTGTGTTGTAGATATATTAGTTAAGGATGGGCTCCAATACTCTCCAATTTGACTGATAGTAGTTTCTGTAATGGTTTCTGTCTATTACAAACAAAAGTTTCAGTGATGAGAGGCAGGAACTATGCTTATATGTAGGTATAAGGGCAAAACTTTAGAGTGCATTAGGAACACACACAGACATATACACACACAAAATTAAAAATAGAAGCCATAAATTAAAAAGAAAAGCAAATAGGTAAGGGAGTATGGGAGAGTTTAGAAGGGGAGAGGGGGAGGGGAAATGATTTGATTATATCTAAAAAAACATAAAAAATAAATGTGAAGAGTAGAGTTTGTTGGCTTTGAGAACATAAGGACCTTATCCACATGTTTTAAGATAGAAGTGACATTATTAAATTTATGATTTGAAGCAAGTAAGTTATTTAATTCAATGTTTGCTTTGGAATCTAAAAAGAAATCATTATCATTTAGCCTTTCAGTTCTGTCCATTTCTGTTTCATAAAAAGTAAATTAAATTATTGGATGAACAAATTGAACAACCATGTCCCATGAGAGCTCAGTGATTCTTAGGTTGGCTAGGAAAAGGCAGAGAAGAACTTTAATGAATTCTCTTCTCTTAGGCTTCTATGCTATGCCCTTGACACTAAATTTCCTGTTGTTTTAGTTTAGGATTTGTTTGAAGTTATGAATCCTTTGAGCAGAAAATAGAATCTTTACTGCTAGGTAACATGGCATCATGATATTTGAAGAAGGAAAATCCTAATTTAATATAATAGGAAGAAACTATTTCAAAGTATCTTTAATAAAAAGGACTTTGCAGGTCAAAACAACTGTAATAACCAATCACTAGCTAGCAATAAAAACTATTCCTCAGGGAAGTATATACACTTAAAATAAAAGATGTTGCTTGGGTAGAAATATGATATTCCATCAGACTGAGAGCAGAAAGTTTAAGACCAGCTGTATACAAAGTAATTTCCTACAAAGCAAAATCTTTCCCACACGCCTTTCAATTTCTGTTTCCCATAGGATGGTCACAGTCATGATAGTACTTGTTTCTTTTAATTCTCCGATATACTGAATCACCTGAATGCAAAAAATTACATAAATTTCAACATAGATAAACTATGGTATAGTGTTTGCAAAATATGAGATTTGTTTCTTGCATATTTTGCGGGTGTTGTTCATAATATTATGGGGCATTTTATAATTCAGACATCTCAGAACAATTAAATATCACAGTTTCATGATACTCATACACATGCTATTGGTAAGAACAACACTCCCATCATTAACATTACACTAGTTACAGAACATAGGCTATTTCCACACAGTGTTAAAATTAACACAGAGGTCAAGTGCTTTCACCTTGGGACAATTGCTGAACTTGTCTATGTCAAAGTTTCTTTAAAGATAATCATACTTCCTACAAATTTTATTGTAGATATTAAAAGTTATATAGAGATGATTAAAATATGCCTTTCACATAGAAAGAAGGTAAGTGTAAGTTCCACAGCATTAGTTATGTAGTGGTCTCGATTTTTGTGATTTTATGAGCTGTTTTATAAAGAACTATTTGATACTTAAATGTCTACAATCCAAAATAATTACATGATATAAGACAGAAATACAGAGCTAAAAATATGAAAGAAGGATAATATCTGTAAAGTCTTATAACAATTGATTTCCAATGGAGGACATAGACCATCTAAGAAACTCTCTATCAAAGAACCATGTTTTAATTACGTTGCTTTAATTCTATATTTCTCTCCCTCTATTGTGGATCCTTTTCCTATAATTATCTATGGCTGAAACCAGAAAACAATGGAAATTCTTCTGCAGTTTATGGACAGAGAAATGTGAACATAGACTTGGTAAGAGTTTATTCTTTAAAAAAAATGTAGTTACTAAAGATTAATATACTGTCAAATCACATATTGGGAAGATTATTCACAAAATAAATATCAGTTAATTCAATAAGCACATAATATTAATAATGTCAGTAATCTGACTATAAGTCAAATATTAGACTAAAATACAGGGACAATATTTCTCTTTTTTTGCCATTTACTTCTTAGTTATTCTTACCCATTCATTTTTACAGAAGATTCCGGTCTTTTCCCTTTCTTTACTTACAGGTAAAATCTCTCTCCATAAGGGTACCCTATTCTTTAAGTACTAAAAATGCTTGTTGTTTTAAGCATATGGATATCTTGCCTGCATTTATGTCTGTACATTACATATGTTCATGGTACCCAGGGAGTCAAGAAAAGGTTACTGAATTTCACAGAACTGGAGTTACAGTGAGCAGAGGCTCCAGTAAGCAGAGCCTGCATGTGGATGCTAGGAACTGAACCTGGTTCGATTTCTAGAATAACAACTATTCTTGACCACTGAGGTATTGTTCCAACCCTCCCACAAATTGTTTTAATGCTTTTTCCATCACTTCATAAGCTTTAAGGAAAAAGACAATGCTAGAATATGCCAACTTCTTTCTGTACCATGGGAATACAAGGCAAAGGTACCTGTAACATGAATTCTAATTGTTAATAAAATCCTGAAGTCAGATATTAGTGAGTGAAAGCTGAAAGATCATATAAGCAGAGCGGCCAGGTGCTAGAGAGACTTATGACCTCTACCAAATCCTCAGAACAAAAGGATGACCCTGACCTCAGACTGCATGTTCAGACTGCAACTGGTCCCACCGAACTCAGACTGCACTGTGCTCTTGTCTCCTCTTGCCTTTTATTTCTCTCTCAATCCAGCCAAATCCCTTCCTGTCTCAACCTCCTTAGTGCTGAGATTAAAGGCTTGTGAATCCCATGTGCTGGGATTAAAGGTGTAAGTCTAAACAGCTTGACTCTGTTTCTCTTTAAGACTAGTTCAATCTAATGTAGGCCAGGGTGGCCTTGAACTCATATATTCCTCTACCTCTGTCTCCCAAACCCCAGGATTAAATTTTTGTGCTACCACGTCCTAGCCTCTAATGGTTTTGCTCTTCACTCTGATCTCCAGGCAAGTTTTTATTGTTAAAACACAAACCATTTATCGCTACAATTACCTGCCTATATATTAGGAGACCCAGAGGTGGAAAAGGTGCCAGACTTCAATTGCATGCATATAGAACCCAGGCCATTATCTACAGAGAATATTGGGAAAAGTTATCCTCTGGCTCAGGCTGTTAAGGTTTGTTCAAGGTTCTTCTATTTACTTCTCTGTTGCAATAATAAAACACTGACCAAAGACTTTACATTTTTCCAATTTTAAAAGTTCCAAGACTTTACTGCACATTGCCGAATACCAGTTGCAAATAGTATACCTTTTTATGCAAGAGGAAAGAAGAAGGTACAATTACAAGATCAAAGCAAAGCTAAAACCCAACAGAATAAGAAGCCTAATCTCTGACTTACTGCCCTCATTCACAATCTTCTGTGCTCTGAGGACTTGATAAACTCTGCTTCGGCTCTTGTAGGGACCCACAACGCATACAGCTTGTCTTGAAGCTTGGGGTGGCTAAATTCCATGTCTGCTCCTGTGCTGGTGTTTGTCCCAGAACAACCAATTACAACAATGCAAGGACTCTACTTCTACTGATGCTAAGCCTTCACTAATTCCCTCTCCTAGCTGACCTTCAGCAATGCTGACCATGCTACATGGAGTCATGCCTCAGATTGTCTTGCAATATCTACTTCCTTCCTGAAGTTCCACTACATTTATGACTTCATTTTCAACAGTTGGCTCTCCCTGACTCTTTTCAGGAACTTCAACCTTGACTCATCGTGCCAGCACTCAGCTGATCTCCATAATCCTCTCAAATTCTTTCAAAACCAATATCACTTGGGCTCCTCCTACATATTTTCAAGTGCGATACCAGCTTGATATGCAGTCTTGGCCAATCCATACTGAAGCTTCTCTGTGTTGAGCTAAGGAAATATTTCCTATGCATATTTTTTTTTCTCAATGGTTATTTATCATAGCTACTTTTTCAGGCCCAGTTAACCAGCATCAATTGTTCCCATAAAGCATAGAAAGTTTCACTTCTACAGATCATTAATTCAAATATATTGCATGAACAGTCCCCAATAGAGTCTTTGAAAGACTCTCAATCTTCCCTCTGAAATTCCACTGGCATCCATATCTGCATGCCTTTCAGGATACTTCTCTTCTAAGCTGCCATAGAGCAGCCTTGAATTTCTGAGCATGCCATAGCTTTCCAGCCTATATTAATTACTTTTCTTTTGCTGAGATAAAACACCTTGACTGAGGCAATGTATAGATGAAAGTGTTGAGGGTTGGAGGCCATAATGGCCTTGATGGTATGACAGCAGGCAAGGCAACATGAGCAGAGAGCTGAGAGTGCATACTTTAACTTCTAGATCCCATGCCCATTGACAGGAAATTTTACAATGAAATGTATGCCCTGGTATGTTGAAGCATGCTGGGGAAGCCTGTATATGGTGATTTTGTTGAACTTGTCTATACTGTGTTTCATCGTCTAAGTTGATGAGGACAATTGAAAATGTCTCTTCCTCTAGATCTCATTACAGATGGCTGTGAGCTACCATGTGGTTGCTGGGAATTGAACTCAGTACCTTTGAAAGAGCAGGCAGTAGTCTTAACCACACAACAGAGTCAATACTAGGGTGTTTTGAGATTTACACTACCAATGGAATTAATCCAAATCTCTACATTTTAACCTTCCGAAGACTCTTTGGACAGGACTGAAAAGCAACTGTGTTCTTAACCAAAATATCACAAAAAAAAAATCTGTTGTGTGGTTACTAGTGGACACTCATAAATTTCTACAATAAAAAGAGCAAGTTGGCAAGGGAAGGGAAAGGTGGATCTTTGAGTGTGAGCTCAACCTGGTCTACAGATCCAGTTTCATGACACCCAAGGTTGGGCAGTGTAGAAAACCATCAAAACCAGACACCCAGTGAAACTGTAATTGAGTGAGTGGGCCATGCTCCATACCCAACAATCTGAAAAATTTAGGAGCTTTAACCATGTGGTTCTGGCTTTAGAGATAAGGATAGAAGAAAGAGGTTATAGAATCTTTCTCATTGACTAAGGAAAGCTACTGATGACAGACATGTGGCAGAGGTGTCCATGAATGGAGACCTAGAGAGGACTTTGCATGATGCTGTGAAGATAAGGCCTGGAATGCCTTGAAAAGCCCAAGATGTTGCAGGTACCAGAGCCATGGGATATCTGCTGAGGAAAATTGCTAAGAGGGAGTGGAATCAGAACAAAAGAAAGAAACATGTTCCAGTCAATAAAGCTGAAAGATATTGGAGAACTGAGGAACATTTTGAGGTCAGACATGGAGATGCAGAGTTTGGAGTTTTCCCAGAAGGTTTTTGGTCTTGGTTTGGTACAGTATTTACTCACTATGCTCCCTTCCATCCAGATCAGAATGGCAATATATATCTTATGTCATTAAAAGTTGAAAGTATGTGATCAATGTTTTGGTTTTTATTTTAGAGGATTACAGTCTTTGATGTCTTCTATGCTCAAGCTGCACCCAGTATGAACACAGATTTTATTAGACAGAAAGGGATTGCACTCTTTCTGAGAAGTAAATGGGGGTGGGTAGAAAGAACATAGGGGAGGGACCTTGAGGAGAGGAGTGAGGAAAACTGTGGTTGGTATATAAAATAAATTTAAAAATTAAAATTAAAAAGAATCACAGGCAGCAAGAAAACATCCACTATCTTCTACAAGCAAGTTACATAAGACTCTGTGAGACCTAACAATGGAGCAGTTGCTGTTTCTGTTGCTGAAATTCAAAGAAACTAAGGTGTCATGGAGATGAAACAGAGAGAGAAGAGAGTACTCAGTTTAGCATCTCTCTCAACAGGCTGAACTCTACTAATGAGAGAAAAGACTCATTACTTAGGCAATGGCCTAAGCGGTACTTCAGCAGTAGCCAAAGTTGTGTTACTTGTAACACACAGCCTCAGTCTATTGCTGGGAATAAATCCTCTGTGCCCTCATGGTCTTAGTCATATAAAGGGCCATCAGAGCTGTTTCTTTTTACAAAATAAAAAATAAAATTCAGCAGTGAAATGAAAGCTAAGTGAGCCCCATATGCAGCAATTTTATTCCCAAAGAGACCAACTTACCTTTAATAAGATCAGCTGATCAGTATTCATGTAACTCTTCATTGCCTATTTGAATAGTTTTGCTTTTGTCTCAGCATTCTTAGTTCTGGACTAACATCAATTTATTCAATCACTGCTCATAAATCATTTTTTCCTTTAATCATTTTCTGTGTTGTATCGGGCACTTTCATTTTGTTCACATTCATCTTAAAATGTAAATATTGACAAAGAATGAACTCAAAATAGTTTAAACAACTTTTTCTATAAATTTCAAAGTAATCTAAGCTTGTCAAGGACAAAGGGCTTTGTTGACTTTTCATAGGTTTTGAAGAAGCTAGAATTATCAGAATCACAAGACTTTCCATGAATAAATGAACTTACTTTTTGTATTTACCTAAAAGAAAGTCAATCCACAGCAGATTTTCCTGAGAAAGACTGATAAAAGAGCTTATTTTGAAAAGAGCATTTTGTCATGTGTTTATCCAGTGAGTAGACTTTACAATTAGAGTTAAGAATTTAGGAGGAGGAGGGAAATGGGAAACGGGGAGGAGGCGGTAATTTTTTTCAACAACTAAAAAAAAAAAAAAAAAAAAAACAAAAAAACAAAA
>NW_026068009.1:2181340-2242334 GCF_014885135.2 Alexandromys fortis
AACAACACAAAAAAAAAAAAAAAAAAAAAAAAAAAAAAAAAAAAAAAAAAAAAAAAAAAAAAACAGCTTGGTATTGGCAGAAAAACAGAGAAGTCGACCAATGGAATTGATAGAAGACCCAGATATTAACCCACAAACCTATGAACACCTGATTTTCAACAAAGGAGCTAAAAGTATACAATGGAAGAAAAAAGGCATCTTCAACAAATGGTGCTGGCAGAACTGGATGTCAACCTGTAGAAGAATGAAAATAGATCCATATCTATCACTATGCACAAAATGCAAGTCCAAATGGATCAAAGACCACAATATCAATCTGAATATACTGAACCTGATAGAAGAGAAAGTGGGAAGTAGTCTACAACATATGGGCACAGGACACCACTTCCTACGTATAACCCCAGTAGCACAGACAATAAGGGCAACATTGAATAAATGGGACCTCCTAAAACTGAGAAGCTTCTATAAAGCAAAGGACACTGCCATTAAGACAAAAAGGCAACCTACTGATTGGGAGAAGATCTTCACAAACCCCGCAACATTCAAAGGTCTGATCTCCAAAATATCTGTTTTTTTAAAGGCTCACTTTACCAGGTTTTAGATGACTTACATTTAATGGTGATTAGTGTTTCTTACCCTTATACAGCAAAAAAGATCCTGTACATTGAGACTGCACTTCTGAGTTAATTACACTGAATTTCTTATTTTGTAATGTAATGAATGAAGCTTCAAAAGCAAAGCATGTATTTAGTATAATGTAAAGCCCAATAATAATCATGTAAAATTCTAGAAACATAACTTCTTCAATGAGATCAACGTATCTGGATTAATAGGAATTCATTTGAAAGTCTATTTAGAGCTCTCAAAAACCCTACTGTCATTCATACACAAAATATAGAAAATTATGCTAGCGGCTGTATGCTTGAAATACAATGTCATAATACAAGTATGTGGTATAGTAACAGTGTATCTTTAATAAAAAATCAAATAATATTAGACAGACAGCCATGCCTCTACTAATTTTGTTAATGTCAAAGATAACAGGTATTTTAAATCTCTGAAATAAATGCTATGAATATATTCATATTTTATATTAGTGACAGATTACAAATACACTGTTCTAAGTTATTTCCTTGATTCAATATGAAAATATTACATTACAATTATATCATTATTATACAGAGTGATTTTTGACTGATGTGTGAGACTCTTTCAAAACCTAGATTCAGTAATTGGTCTCCTTTGGATGAACAAGGACTCCCTCCCTATCTGGACATTCCTATTACACAGTGTACAAGCCTGAAAAATCTTTCTATGCTTAAAATTAACTTTACAAACAAAACAAGAAGCATAATAATACATTCCTTCAGAGAATTTAGTTCTTAACAATAGATAGCTAAGATACATACAAGCATATTTTATGAGTTTCTGAATTTTATAAACATAGATTGAATAATTAATTAAATGAACTCTACTATTTATGACTATGTGTCTTTGAATTTTTTGTCCAAGATTTAAATACACGTACGTTCATTCTACCTGACAGTATGACATAGTGAATGCATTTTTATTTGGAGCCATGTCTTTTAAGCTCATTCATTTCTGTCCCTTTCAGAACAGCCTTTATTTCTGCATTGTGCATCTTCAAGACGGCTACATAAAGCTGCTCTCTAGAGGTTCCCTACTAATGGTTCTGAATTTAAAACAAGCTTTATAATTTTCTCATATTTGTTTTAATTTTCTCATAGTACTGTCATGTCATTGATTCTCATACACAATTACACCATTATTTAACCCTTGACCTTCTTTTTGAAGACATTATTCCTGCCTTTCTTTCCCATGGTATGTTAGTATTTTACTGCTGCTATCATTAATTACTACAATAGTTACTTAAGAAAATAAAAGTGAATTCCCTTTATTTCCAGTGGTCAGAATACAAACCTTTAGGCAAGAGAATTGGCGCAGCAGCGGAGCAAGCATAGGTTCAAACCAGACAGAGTCCTAGCACTCACAGGAAGAAAAAAGACATGAGTTCCCACGCCTAACTAAAAACTGAAATCAACTTGCAAAAGAAAAATTTAGTTTTCTCCAATGGAGTGTCATTGTGCTGATAAGCCAAACCAAGCTTCATGCCCAGGAGTCAATACAAAATGAACACAATTGTATTTTTGTAGAATTTTTGTCTCACATTGCTTTGTTTGGGCTCTTTGTGGTTTGTCTTTTGCTTGTATATCATAGCTTCCTTTTTTTTTTCCCCCGAGACAGGGTTTCTCTGCAGCTTTCAAGCCTGTCCTGGAACAACTAGTCCTTGTAGACCAAGCTGGCCTCACACTCACAGAGATCCACCCGCCTCTACCTCCCAAGTACTGGGATTAAAGGCAAGAGCCACCACCGCATGGCTATCATAGCTTCGGATTTTGTGTTTTTATAGGTTTTTGTAGGTTTTGTTTGTTTGTGTGTGTTTCCTGTGTTTTACTTTTCTTGATTGTTTTTCTTGTTTTGTTTGTTTTCTAAAGTGAACAAGAAAGAAAGGGAATGGAGTTGGATGGGTGGGAAAAAAAGGATTTGGAAAAAGTTGGGGAAGTGGAATCATGATTAGAACATGTTATAAGAAAAACAATTCTTTTTTATTAAAAAGATCCTCTGGCCAGGCGGTTGTGTGCATGCCTTTAATCCCAGCACTCAGGAGGCAGGCGGATCTGAACATATTTCTTGGTTTCTAAGTCGGTTACTCATAAGCCATCTAGGCTTCTCTCCGTTCTTGAGATCAACATTATTTTGACCTAGGTTTGAAGATTGATTCCTGAACATTTTGTGACCTGGTGGTCTTTATTTTATTCTCTTATCAAATGATGATGAAGAAGTAGCTGTTGATGTATAAGGACAGTGAAGTCAGCCAGCATATTATAAGGGTGTGTTTTCATTCCAGGGAATAGCTCCAATGAATAATTTTAAGATTTACAATATGACAACTGGAAGACACTGAGCAAGAACACTCTCAGGCATTGTTAAGTTTCTAAATCACACTTGATTGTTATACATCAGTTCTAAATGCATGATGTGCTCTGCATAAATAATAGTAAAAGCCATGTTCTAAGATTAATGCACTGTAGATTAACTCCACATGTCCTTGGCAAAGCACTATAGAAAGGTGCATATTAAAAAATAAACTCTTGGGCCAGAAGGTAAGAGTGTAAGTATCTTTTAGTGTTTTTCATCAGCTCAGATGATAATAATTTCTTTATTTTTACATATGCAAGTAAATTTAAATGTTAGAAGAGTATTTATAAATGTTCTGCATTGGCATCCATCATGTCCAAATGACACTTCTGGAAACTAATGTTTTGTGATATGCAGTCTTCCCAGATTTTTATAATAACTTCCTCTATATTTCTTATTCACATTTATTGAGTGAATTTTGTTCATAAGACTATTTATTTGCCATACCTGCCAAAGCCACTGAATTAGGTGGTATTTGGTTTATAAGTTAGCAACTGATTATTAAAGTAATTATTTGCAGCAAAGTAGTCACAGAATCTCAGTGGCACGTCATCTATGTGTACATCTAGGGTGAGAGAGAAGACAACCACCACTCATAGGTGGGAATGAGCAGATCGTCAACTGGTCTAAGCTGAGCTCAGCTGAGATAATGGGAATCTCTTCCATGGCTCCATGTGTCTCTCATTTGCCCAAGATACAAGGCAACAGAGACTGCAGTGTCTTCAGATACAGACTTCTGTAAGCAAACCCATTTAAAAACTGCATCAGCTTTTACTATAAACTGTATCAAGAGACACTTGACTAATTTACATATCACTAAGCAGAGATTATCACTCAGCACACGAGGAACCAGTGGTAAAATTACATTTAAAGAGCCAAAGGCAGAGGTAAATACAGGTTTAGAAAAACTGTAGGCACTACTAAACTGTACATACGCACCTTAAAGAAGCAAGAGTCCCAAAATTAGCTCTTCACTTAAAAGTCCTGCATGTGCTTCCTCAAAGTTCAACTCCTTGGTAGAAATAAGTACAAGACTTGCCCAGCACTGAAAGCATATTTTGATCTACAAGGATCTACTAATTCTTAAAATAAATCCCTAAAACCTCTTTCAGATGGACTGTGTAACAAAAGAATCCCTCGTTTCTTATATAGGGCAATCAGTCTTTTCCTGATGTCTCAAAAGTAAGCTGTATTTTGGAACAGCTTACGCTTATATTAGAAAGGCACACACAATAGGCCAGCTCTGTCCTGAACTTAGGTATCCAAGTTGCATTTTCATTTACCATAGCCTTGTGTTGATGTTGTCTCAAGGAATACCATAGAGACAGATATGAATTCCTTCTGGGAAGACGTATCTACATGATGCCAAAAATTATTCGTGCAGAGAATGCTGATGCACAAATGGGCAGTTCAGAGCCAAAGATCCTTACATATTCAATAAGTCTGAAGTAAATGATAAAGAATAATCAGAAAAACAGACACCAGGGAAAGACACAGAGACGTGCATGTGAATAAGGATTGAACCTAATGTGTATGAAATATGCTGTATAAAAACACAAAGCCTAAACCTGAATCTTGGTTTAAAATAACAGACAAAATATTAATATTTTAATTAAAATTATTATAAATTATTAAATATTTAAAAGGGAAAAGATAAGAAAGATAAAATGATACTATAGAAACCAATTTACTCTGAATCTTTTGTGTTCCCATTACCAACATAGATATTAATCCTACAAATGTTATAAGCTATTTTTCCTCAATTTAGCCAAATTTGGATACAGATTTAACAAACAAAATATCAGATCATTCATCACTCCTATCAGTGCCATCCTCCTGGTTCATGGATGTTCATCCATAGCTGAAATCCTAACACGTCAGATGTGAAGGCAGGAAGCTATTAGGTTTGAGAAAGGCCCAACCTACATAGCAAGTTACCAGCCAACCTGGCCCCTATAATATCCTCTCTCAAACAGGCAGCCAAAGAAACAACGAGTAGAAAGTAGCAATAATGAGGAGCAACTAACACAGCTTTAAGGATGAGATTGCTAAGCTGTGAAACTTAATGTTACCACTGATTAACCACACGATTTTCCCCAAATGAGTATAGTTCTGTATGGCTTGATTTACTCATTTATAAAGCATCAATAACACCATCTCTAAGGGGAGATTGTTGAACTCTATATAGAAAAAAGGTGTCATGCCTGGAACAAGTGAATATCATTTCCGCAAAGTTATACCTCAAGGTCACCTATGAAAATACCAGTCAGGCTTAGTGCATAGCTGCTATTGACAACACAACTCAGCCTGGAAGGGCTCCTGGTGCCAAAACTGATGATCTAAGTTTAATCCCAGGAACACACATGGTAGAGGGACAGAACTGTATCTACCACAAGGTGTCCTCTGACCTCCTCATGTGTTATGTGACATACATGCACAGGTACATACATATGTACACACACAACCCATGGGTATTCACACACATGGCATTGTACATATGCATGCATACCCCCACGCATATACACAAATGCATGAATACACACATGCAACTCTCCTACATACACAATCACAGGCATACACACACATGAAAAGAACATGAACACACATGTAGCTAAAGAGATAAATGTAATAAAAAGTAAAGGTATTTAAAAATATATTGCATCATATGGCCTAAGTGGATCAGAATGTTACCCCAGGTTCTCTGGACATGGAAATAGGAATGTCACAATGAGGCCTGTCTGTACTAGAGAAATAGCTCAGTAATAGACTGCCTTGCTTGCCATCCTTAGCATCCCGAGTTCACCCCAAAAGAGTGAATACATAAATGAATAGCATATTCCCAACAGTTTAAAAATTACAATCCAAATATTTCATCTTCTAAGGGAGGAAGTGTCTTTTCTAGACACTTTTCTAGATGTCCTTTTCATCTTCCTAAGTATATTTTCAGCTAAATTGAGAAAATAATATGTTGTGTAGTTGTATATATTTCCATGTTCTTAGAGATTTTTTTGAATTCCAAATTCCTAGTTGTAAGTATCCTAATCATTTCTAAAATTATTAGACTTTTCAAATGTGTAGTTTTCTCTTCTAAGGTGGTATTTCCAGACAAATGTTTTTTTCTTCCAGCTTTCTTTCCTCCATGACAATGATTTTGTAACTGTTCCCAAACACTTGTCAGTATTTGCATTTACTTATATTTTGAATTTAATTTCAGTAGAAAATTCACAGAGTATCAGAGTGCATCAATTTTTTAGGCTATAAACTCTTTACATTTGATAAACTACCGAACTTAATAAAATTCATATTCTGCTTTCATGTATTTTTTTAAAATCCTTAAAGCAATAAAAATACAGTTAATAAAAAATAAAGAGTCAGGAGGAAATGGCAGGCAGATCTTTGAGTTTGAGATCAGCCTGGTCAACAAAGCAAGGTCCACTACAGCCAAGACTGTTACATGGAGAAAGATAACCTTATCTTAAAAAACAATAATAATTTTTAAAAAAAGACCCAATAAAACATAAAATGGAAGTTTATCCAATAAAGGATAATCTCTCTCATGTGTCATTACATTTTTTCTTCAAGAAATGAAATTTTCTTGCTCATTTCTGCATATAGATGACTAGATTTCTTGTTTGTTTTTTGTTGTTTTTCACTGATGATTGGTTTCAATGAAAGTAATGTATATCTTAAGCTTCCCCCACATTTTTTGCAATGCTTGCCCAGGCTCCTTGAGAGAAAATCCATGATAGTCCACGGATGATGAAAGTCAATCCATCTCCCATTGTCTCCACAGACAGTCTACCAACCACTAGACTGATGGAGGTGGGTCTTGTAATAATAAAGAAACTGCCTCGGCCCTCATAGGACAGAAAATTAGGTAGGCAGAGTAGACAGAAGAGAATGCTGGGAGAAAGAAGCTTAGTGAAGGAGTCGCCATGATTCTCCCGCTCCAGACAGATGCAGGTTAAGATCCTCCCTGGTAAGCCAGCTCGTGGGCTACATAGAATATTAGAAATGGGTTAGAACAATATGTAAGAGCTAACCAATAAGAAGCTGGAACTAGCGGGCCAGGCAGTGTTTAATAGAATACAGTTTCCGTGTAATTATTTCGGGGCATAACCTAGCCATGCGGGCGGCCTGGTGCCGGGGACGGAGCCCTGCCGCTCCTAATTCAACACTAGACATATCAACTGACACAGGTACATGGAGGAGACATGAAGTTAGCGAGTCCGGACACAGATATGTACGATAGCCTGTTCCTAAAACAACGAAATAAATACATGATATCTCAGCTCATTTTATGTATTACCTATCTGTCTGTTTTTCTATCATCTATCATTCAATCACATAAATGCTACGTACATATAATACATTTTGAACACGCCTATTTAGTACATAAGTTTATTATAATACTGATTTTTATAACATAGCATTATTATACATTGTAATACATCAATCTAGTGTCTTGTATATATGACAAGAAAGCTGAACCCTTGAATTATCAGAGATGATCACCTATATAAAAGCTTTCTGATGACAACGTTGTCATTGTCATTACAAAGACTCCCTCCAGATGAAGAGCTACAGGCAATTAGTGACTTCTGAGGACAAAATTCAGGCTTCATAAGTCTTATGAGGTCAAGAAATCCCCCAGAAGCCCACATATGCATATGAATAACACTAAATGGACTCTGCAGAATGTGTGTGTGTGTGTGTATTTGTAGCATTAATAATTATAGAAGAAGTCATGTATTTCAAAGGGAGTGGTAGGGCCGAGGGTTGGAAAACAGTTGGAGTGGGAAGAGTGGGAAATGGTAACTATATAAACACAGTATTCGTATATGAATTTCTCAAAACATTGAATATTTAAACATGAATTGATTCTCCGTTTATTCCAAAATAGTAATGAATTTGTTAACATCAATAAGCATGGTTGGACACATATGCTTGTAATGATTTTCTGTTCTTATATGTTCTCTAAAATTCTTATAAACCACTTATTTCCTTATTAAACAGAGGTTTCACTTACTGCCATATAAAATGAACATTTTATTATTTAATAAATTGATCTATCATATTTCACAGCTTTTAAATGGATATTTTTATAGGTTATCATGCTCTGGTTTTCTTTCCATAAGAAATTACTATGACTTAACTCAATTTATACTAATTAATTGTACTATGCTTCTGAGCAGGTGTGTAACATGCACGGGGTTGCAATAGAGTACAGGGGTTAGATGATGTGCTTGAATTTCAAGCTTTTTAAAGGATAATATTATTTCATCTGAGTAATGACTGACCTATATTATTTAAGATCAAACCCCAACAGGACTAATTAATTTTGTTTTTACTAAAGTTGAGGACTTTCAATTTCCACTGAATTTTCTTTGAAACTCAGTATTTTTAAATATTTAATGCAAATTTAATATTAATTCTATGATTAATTTATATGCATTAAATATTCACTATGAAGAAATGTTAAGTGAAACAATGTATTTTCTAATTTTGTAAATATGTTTATTTTTAATTATTAAAACCTTGATTTAAAACCCACAAATTACCACTGTAAGAAAATTTTTAACAATATAATAGAAGTTTAATTTCATTTTAAACAAACAAAATCCACTAAATAGAAATTGTCTAACTAGTAAGCTTTTTTGACTTTTAAATACATAACAATAATCTATGTCGCCTACAAGAGTTTACCAGTTCCCTTAAGCAGAGTTAAAGTTTTATATTGATGCATGCTTTTTCTCATTATATATACTCAGTGTACTTCCCAAATGTATCTCATGTTGTTCAAAGTAATTCTACTTTGTAGTGAGGTTTTAAGAAGCTTGGGGCTCCTTGAGATTGCATGAGTGAACATAGTCTGAATGAAATCAATTCTTATTAATAATAATTTTCCTGATATTCTCTCACTATGAGAGAAAATGACGCATTTCTTTTTCTTCAACTCTTAGAGTTCTTCCTTCCTTCCCTCTCTTCCTCTCTCCTGCCCTTCTTCCTTCATTCATTTTTACCTGAAGGTGTTAGTTGATATTTTCAGAATTTTTACTCTTTATATCTTACTAAAATTAAAAATCTTTTAAACATAGTAAATTGAAGTATGCATTGGGGAGAAAACTTTAGAGATATTTTGTGTGTTCTCAATTTAAAGAGATGGCAAACTCAAACTCTGGAATAGACAGCCTTCCCTTTTGAATATATATATGAATGAATATATTTGAATGTATACTGTTCTCCTGGGTTCTTTTGTTTGTAACCTAATGATTGACTTGAAGACACACACTTATAAGAGACACAGATATTTCTTTCCCAACATCATTTCATACACATTTATTTTCAGAAAGAGAGAGAGAGTGAGTGAGAGAGAGAGTATATGATGCAATCTTTGCTTTAGATGGAGAAGGACATTTCATATTAATCAAAGGAAAAATACATCAAGATTAAGTCTCAATTCTGAACATCTATTCCCCAAATACAGGGGAACACATGTTTGTAAAAGAAATATTGCTAAATCTTAAATCACTCATCAAACACCACACATTAGTAGTGAGCAACTTCAACACCCCATTTTCATCAATGAAAAGATTTTTCAGATAAAAACTAAAAAGAGAAGGGAACTAACAGATGTTATTACTCATATAAACTCAACAAACATCTACAAAGCATTCCACCCAAACAGAAAGAATATGACTTCTCCTCAGCACCTCATGAAACTTTCTCTAAAACTGATCACATCCATGGTCACACAGCAAATCTCAACCAAGTACAAAAACTGAAATAACCTTCTGTATCTTATCAGACCACCATGAGTTAAAGTTGGTGTTATACAACATAAACCACAGAAAGCCTAAAACTCATGGAAACTGAACAGCTCTCAGCTAAGTTACCAATGAGTCAAAGAAGAAATAAAGAAATCAAAGACCTTCTGTGATTCAATAAAAATGGATACACAATATACCAAATCTATAGGACACAATGAAAGCACTGCTAAGGGGAAAGTTCATAGCACTCAGTGTCTGCATAAAGTATTTGGAGAAATCTCCCTCTAGTGACTTAACATTGCACCTGAAAGCTCTAGATCAAATCATAGAACCCTCATCTGGCGATGGATGGAGATAGAGACAGAGACCCACATTGGAGCACCGGACTGAGCATCCAAGGTCCAAATGAGAAGCAGAAGGAGGGAGAACATGAGCAAGGAAGTCAGGACCGTAAGGGGTGCACCCATACACTGAGACAATGGGGCTGATCTAATGGAAGCACACCACGGCCTGCTGGACTGGGTCTAAAAAAGCATGGGATAAAACCGGACTCTGAACATGGTGGACAATGAGGGCTGTTGAGAAGCCAAGAACAATGACACTGGGTTTAGATCCTACTGCATGTACTGGCTTTGTGGGAGTCTAGGCTGTTTCGATGCTCACCTTCCTGGACCTGGATGGAGGGGGGAGGACCTTGGACTTCCCACAGGGCAGGAAACCCTGACTGCTCTTTGAGCTGACCAGGGAGGAGGACTTGATTGGGGGAGGGGGAGGGAAATGGGAGGCGGAGGCGGAGAGGAGGCAGAAATTTTTAATTAAAAAAAAAAAAAGAAGAAAACACAACACAGAAGTGTAGATGACAGGAAATAATCAAATTGAAGGCTGAAATCAACAAAATAGAAACAGAGAAAAATACAAAGAATCAAAGAGTTGGTTCTTTGAGAAAATAAGCAAGATTTATCTTATCCAAAATGACCAAAAGTCAGAGAAAGAATATCCAAGTTAAGAAAATCAGAAATGAAAATGGGAGCTTAATAACAGACACTGAGGAAATCCAGAGGATCATTATATCATATTTCAAATCTTGTCCTTCACAAAATTGGAAAATCTAAAAGAAACGGACATATTTCTTGACATGTACCTCTTTTTTAAAGAAGTCTTCTTTTATAAAGTTCTTTTATAAAACCCACTCATAATTCCCTGCTTTGACAAGCATATTTTCAGTTTTGTGCTCATAAATATTCTTGTATACAGTACCTTAGACTGCAGGAGGCTTGAATTCTTCCTGTATGTGTTAAATGGGATGTTACATATAAATAACCAACGGGATCTTTTAAAGAAGACTGGTGGATCCTTTTCCTATAGTTTTGAATATCCAGAACCATCATCTTGTTAATATAGATGTAATGGAGAATGCCATTCTTGAATATTTCCAGAAAGCACAGCCCCCCCTTTATATTAAACTTATGCAAAAACACAAATTGAGAGAATCATAGTGGCCAACAACACTGCCTGTTTACTGATTAGAATGTATCGTTTTAGATCTTTGGCTACTCATGTGAGCTAAAACCCACCTACTGTTGGGTAAGCTGAAAATAATGAATGACATGAGTACAGGCTGGCAGGAGGTGTTGTCCATATACTTCTAAAGGTCATGGTGATAGCAACAACTATCTGAAGTGACTTACTGGAGACACAAAATGTCCACCATAGATTCTGGTAAACAGAATTGGAGAGAAAGTTATTTTAGCAAATAATGTTAATTTGCTAGTTTTACACTTCTTTTCTGCTATGAGGGACCAGAGAAAACAACTCCATATGAATTTAATCACTCTGTATTTTTCTGTCTTCTTTTTGTAATATCTTCATGATAATTTTTCCAATTTCAATCCAAAAATGTTTTTGTTATTTTGAAAATATTTCATCATGACCTTTAAAATATGAGTTTTCTTATCTGGAGCAAAATATTAGACAAATTAAAATAGACTAAAAGCTACTCAAAATTTCTCTAAAGAGAAACATGAGTTTATTTTGAATTGTTTTTGTAAGTATTCGGATACTGAATTCCACTAATTACAAATCAAAAATATATTGAAGAAAATCCAATTTCTTTAGAGCATTTAAGTAATCTTTTCTCACTAGGTGGCAAAGTCTGAATTCATTATAACTAAAAATAAGTTATAAATATGAAGTCATATATCATTGCATTTTACATAAATGTATGGAGTCTTAAGATAATTAAAATATTTAAAATACCAATAGGAACTGCTCACAGTGACTCTTAATAAAACACAATTACATAGTAGAACAATACATATGCATCTGAATATTGTTATTAGAGAAATAAATATAACTTCTAAGAATCCCTTTATTTAACTCCTACAAAATTCTAAGCTAACCAAATGATAAGTTCATATCGGCATAATAGGCCACAATTCCATTTGGCATAAAATAGGTGAATATGTTCCAAATACAAAACCCTAAGAAGCTCTAAGTATATATATTTAATTAGGGCATTTAAGTAAGTCATCTTGTCTTGAAGATAAGTGGGGGGTTATTCTTCTGATTTTATTACTTATTCATCATGGCAAAGGCGAAGAGGGGGAATTCAATAAAAGGGTTTCCAGAGTTTTTATTATTATGTAGTGGTGATAACCTAATTAGTGTAAGATGATATTTATTTTACTATTATTGTTACTAATTTTCATTGTATACAATAATTGTATTGGGCAATGTATTGCATGATGACCTATTCACACAAGTATATACTCTATGCTGTGTACATTACCCTCATTCACCATGTCCTCATCTTTCTCACCTTCTTTCCAGTCCCAATAGTACTTCTTTTGTTCCCTAGACAGCTTCACTTCTGCTTGTGCCATATGCTCATAAATTATTGGATATATCTACGTACAAATGGCCAGTGAACACGAGTGAAATTATGTCACCCTCTCTTGCCATTAGTTATTATGCTTCATGTTTACTTCTTTCATATTCACATAATCTTTCTCTGAAGTATAGTTATGGCTCATGACTTGCATCTAGCTTGTGGAAAATGACACATGAGAATACATAAGCTCTCTCAAACACTGTGGCTTGCTTATTTAATGTAGATTTGATGACTTAAGTCTCAGATAGTGCCACATTTGCCTTAATATTTTACCCTTGCTGTCCTCAAAACTTTAATGCCTTTACATTCAAAGTTGCACTTCACAAGCCAACTCAGTGAAGCAATAAACAAAGATTGGCTTATCAAGTAGCTCTAAGTCATTCATTTCCTCCTTCCCATGTGGTACTTTGAAGTCTCATAAGTAGAGAAAGTTTCAGTACCTATTTCATCTTGGTAAGAACTACTTTCTCGCTGTTGTTCAAGCTGTGAATGTTCAATTCTTCATATAATGGGCACTTTTCATTGATTCCTGGATATTTTGGGTGATATAGTATAAAAATTAAATTTCCGTTTAGCTAGCTTTCTATTATACTTACAAGTGGGAAAAAAGGGAATTTTCCATATTCTGTTGTCAAGTTGGAGTGGTATCCAACATTACCAGGTGGTGTCCTGGGAAACACTGTCTTACTCCTGGACTAAATCTGAGATTAGTGTGGTCTCCATTTATATATTCTAGCTATGTGTGGAATGTGAACTTCTGGTTGCTTCCCCATGGAGACTTTGTAAGGAGTTTGTAGTGAGTACTTTGCCTTTTTCTAGATATACCCATACTCTTTCGGGAGAGGGTGGAGCACCTACTTATTGTGAGAAAAGGTAGAAATGTAAGTACCTACTATGTCTCCATTAGTACTGTTGAAAAGACTTGTTTTACTAACATGGGAGTCCCAGCTTTCTCTTTATCCTTCTCTGAAAGCATCCCACATAAATAAAAGAATATCTAATAACAACAGCATCACTGAACAAGAAAAAACTTACAGAAGGACAAAGCACAATAGGACAATATTTTGGTAAATAGACATTAGATAAACATAAATTTATACTTTTCAAATACTGACAAAATTTATAATTGCATGGATGCCATAAATATAGTACTCAAAAATAAATTTTGGAACAAGAAAGACAGAATTAATCATTGCGACTAGAAAGAAAATATTAAGCATGTTTAAATCAGTAGAAAATTCAAGCTGACCCTGCATCTGGATGTACATAAGAGAATAAAGAAACACAGTTTGGACAATGTTGGAGATATATTATAAAATATTTTATGTAGATATATGCACTTTACAATTAATTATCACCACAAAACAATAATAGGGTATTTCATAACTTAGAAAGACAATGAAATATATAGTAGAACCTTCTCAAAAGATTAGAAACTGTCCACATAGATAAAGTGTTAAGATTATATATTGTAAGTAATTGCTATAACTTCAGAGAATAGATTACGATAAACAACAGGCTCTTCCAAATACTAGAACAGTGATTAATTGATTAAATACAGACATACTAATGAGATATAAATACTGGTGATCAAATGGAGTTATTTTAAGAACATGATTAAAACATGAAAGACAAGGAAATAAAATCTGCAAAGAATAAATGAGGTGCACTGCAAACAAATGGGTTANTAAATGCTCTAATTAATGTGACATTCAAACCCCACATGCTTGAATAAAACAATTGTGTTCTTTCTGCCCATCCTTTTGCAATTTGATCATGCCAGTGTTTGCAAGAGAAAGTACAACAATCCAATGCCCTTGAACCAAAAAAAAAAGTTAGCATTCTTGTTTACCTAGATTTTGACTTTCCAGTAATGCAAATTATTTTATTTAGGGTTATAAAAATATACCTAACATTTAAAGACATTTATTTTTCTAGAATTAAATATTTTCTAATATGTTTTCTACAAACCATCCTAAGATTGTACATGCAGTTTAAAAGAGCTAATGTATAGCATAAATTGATATACAGGTTGATATGATATGATAGGTTTAGTTTCCATGCAGGATTATGTAGTGGAGATTTCTAAACCTCTCACACACCATTGTGTGGTTGGAATTGTTTTGCTAATATCAATTTTATCCTAAAAGTTAAAATTAAATAGTAATGTTCAATTATAATGAATAATGTCTATTACTTACACATATGTGTAAAATATAGGTAAGAATGAAAATTATATTCTGTTTGAATAGAAATATGACAACTCTAGATAGTAGTCTACTGTAGCCCACATAAGTGCAAACATAAGAAAGAACACTTATTTTCAAAAAATTTTTAGCAAACTAACAAAGTCTATTACATGAGTCTTGGTATTTTTTCCTTTCTTGTTTATTTTTTAAAGAAAACAAACTACCTTTTTCATTATACATACCAATCCAAGTTCCCACTCCATCCCTTCATTTCATTCTTTCTACATACCCTCCCACACCACCCCCATCCAATCCTTGGAGAGGGTAAGTCACACTGCTTTGGGAAAGGTCCAAGGCTCTCCCTACCATATCTAGGCTGAGCAATGTATCCTCTGAAGAGAATAGGTTCCCAAAAAGCCACTACATGCAGTAGGGATAGATCCTGGTGTCACTGCCCCTCCATCTTCCCCAGTCATACAACTGTCAATCATATTCAGAGGGACTAATTTGGTGCTGGAGTTGGTGAGCTCCCATTAACTCAGGTAAACTGTTTCAGTGGGTGAACCCATCATGAACTTGACCTCTTTGCTCATATTCTTATTCCCTCCACTCTTCAACTGGACTTTGGGAGCTTAGTCCATTGCTCTGATGTGGGTCTCTGCTTCTCTTTCCATCAATTGCTGGATGAAGGGTCTATGGTGATATTTAAGATAGTCATCAGTCTCACTACAGGGCAAGTCAAGATTGGGCTCTCTCTCCTCTATTGCTTAGGATCTTAGCTAGGGTCATCCTTGTGGATTCCCAGGAATTTCTTCAGATCCATGTTTCTGGGTACATTTTTTTTAGAAAAGAAATTTATTTGGTAAACAAGTTTGTAGATTTAAAGTCATGTCATCTAATGGGTTCAGTAGTTTTGTGATGATAAATTATTTAGTATGGATAAGAGAAATTCCATTTCTACTCCAAGCTGTTTGGCCAGTCTTAATTAATCACATGGTCATATTCAAGTACCATAGTCTGTAAGATGTATTGATTCTACATGATAGAAGAGAAAAGAAAAGAACAGAGCTTCTGGTGTTTATATCTTCTAATGTCTTTATTGTTTGACATGTTTTCAATCTTACCACATGCATGTATTCTCTCTCTTTCTCTCTCTCTCTCTCTCTCTCTCTCTCTCTCTCTCTCTCTCACACACACACACACACACACACACACACACATACATGAATGTAAACACTTCATGTTGAAGTGTATTTTGTTTTCTGCACTAAAGCAACTATCAAAAGAATCAATAAGATACTATCAAGGCATTTACCTTTGTTTTCTTATTAATATTAAAGATTTTGTTAATTCATGCTATGAATTTAGTTAGCACCAAGTAAAACTGTTATTCAAGATGCAGTTTAACTAATATATTTCACATGTATTCTGAGACACTGATTGCAAAACACATAAAATTATGTTTTACAATTTATATTACTTTTATACTTCAGGGTTACCAAATTACTAGATATATAGAGAACTAAACACAAATTAACTCCTAGTACTGGAGGTCAGAAACCTGGCATGTCTCAGTTTGTTTGCTGCTTAGAATCATAAGCACAAAAACAAGCTAACCACCAGGTTGTGTTCCCATCTGCAGGTTCAGGGGAAGAGTCAGCTTACAACAGAACTAGACCATGTGAGGGAAGCTAGGAGCCTCGACAGAAGGGAATGAGGAACAGGGCTGGTAATAGAGAGAAAGTGTAAACACTGTGTACTTACTCTCATGTATAGAATATTGGTTTATACGTTTGTGACAGTAAAGCAGACGAATAGCAAGAGGACAAATGAGAAAAAGGAAGGGCAGGTTATAAAGATATTGTCAGCACATTGTGCTTCAAATCCTTCTACGTTTCTCTTCTATTTTTTTTTCTCTGCCTACATTCACTTTGAGTGCTAAAGACAGTGACCTCTTTTTGTTAGACTCATGACTACATTATACCCGGAGGATATTGCCCTTGTCCTGACAACAAGATATCATATACTATAGCCACAGTAGCAAAAGATTATAAATACTGCCTGTAATTATTTTTGCTACTATTGACTGATTCAGTGTACTGAATACTCTGAAACTTAAAACATTCAAAAGGCCTGACCCCAGAGAGATAAGCTTGCAATAACAGTCCCCAGAAAGATTAGATTCTCCAGTGGAACATCCTACAAGTTGGGCAGAGAGCTTCAGAAATGCAGCATTTATGATTCAGCACTGTGCCAGAATGGGCTTCGTATTGATACCTGCCTTTCAACCCTGCATGCTCCGCTTAGAGATTCTTTCCCCAAACTCTGCAATGTAACCCCATTCAACTCATAGTTTCATGGACTTGAGAGGAAATTATTGTTGCTGTTATGTTGTCAGTATTTTCTCTGGGGTATATGCTTATGAAAAAGTATACAAAGGACTGTGATCAAAATGAAAGCAAGGCACAGAAGAGAGTCTCTGAAACTCCATATTCACCTGTACTGGAACAATAAGTCTAAAGAAACATGATATTCTGGGTTAAATCCAAAATTAAGCACATGGGAAATCAATTGCTGCCCTGTGCTTGATGTAATATCATCAGTAGAGAAATCAATATGTACTCTAATTTTTGGCATGCTTTTATTGATCTGGAAAGAGTGTTCTTTTTATTTCCAAACAAGAAATAGTATAAAAGTAGTAGTTCAGATTCACTTGGAAAGATACAATAAAGGTCAGCTGTAGTGACATGGGTGTCTCTCAACCAGAGACAGCTCCTTCATTTTGGTAATCAGCAGATAATAACTCCAGATCTGAAATTTAATAACAGCAAGTCTCTTGGGTTTGGTGAATCAACCAATCACAAATGATTTACTGGCTGATAGGGGTTGCAAGAATAAGAATAAGAGACAAATGCTATCATCATTATGGGGTTGCATTAAATATTTCTCAAGCAGATTTAAGGAAAAAATAAGGCTAGATGCTACGAGTACACAAATTTGTTATGTGTTTAGTGAAAAGAAATAGATGGGAGAACAGGAAAGTGATTCCACATCTTTGAATCTACATCTATTTACCACCGCAGTTGAATAAATGTGCAGTTACAATTTTTTTTTGTCTTTACTTGTCATGTTCAGTGTGCCAAGGAAGAAACAATAATACATTTCTTCTTTTAAAAACTACATGGTGTTTGCTAAAGGATAAACATAAACTTTGTTCAGAGAATGTACAACTTCAAGTATATTATTGATGGTCACTTTTTTTCTGTTTTGTGGAGACATTCGGCAACACAGATGGGGTTCAAATTCTCTTAACACTTTCAAAACAGACAGAGATGCTGAGCTCATTGACATTGTTCTTGGTAACCATAGGCTACTAAGCACAAACAGCTCAGAACTGATTCTGTAAAATCTTTCTGAATGCAAGACAAAAGCATTAAGGAAAAAGAGAGAAACAAATGTAAGAAATTTAACAAAAATTTTGAAAGTTGTAATTTTTTTCTAAAAATCCAATTGTCATTTGAAGTTGTGAAGAAATTTAGATACTAGATGAGCTTATTCACAAATGGGCTAGCTAAAAATCAGTATGACTATGAGCTAAAGTTCTTTTAAATGAGCTACTTTCCTGAATATAGTAATTTCATTTGGATTACATAGCTGGACACACAATTAGTAGCATACATTTATGTGACTGATTGCAGTTATAAATCAATCATGATGGTCAAAATAATATTAAATAAGCAATAGTTCAGTAGAAAACACATATGTTGTTTAATTAACCGCATTTTTCTGAAATTGTAGTGCATTTCATTGACATCTTGATACTCTGCTCATCTGGCTTTTGTAGCACCCCTTAGTAATATTTTACACGTCTTAGAGTTTCAGGCATGGATTCCTCCCTGTGTGTCACATTTGAGTGAGAAGGCAACCTTGATTATTTACAGGCACGGTAGAGTGGTTGAGTGTAAACCTTATTCTCTAATAGCAAGAAAGGATCAGAAGCAGTTTTCAGACTTCATAGGGTTTTTCCATCTCTAACACCACAGACAAGGTTTTTACTTTGGAAGCTCACAACATCTAATCATTCAAATGTATATTAGAGATCAAACAATTTTGATGGTTACTTTGATTCTGTGAATAGTAAAAACAAAACTAAAAATAGTAAGGCACGGGTTCAATTCTCTGTCAAGAAAGCCTCTTTTCTGAAGCTGTTAAAGGCATGCACTCCCATAGGACCCACGTTTAGTTCCCAACATTTAAGTCACATGGCGCATAACTGCAATGCCTATAAATCCAGCTCTTGGGGAACTGACACCTTTGGCTGTTGCAAGCACTACACTGATGAGTAAATATACCACAAGACACAGATGTAAGCACACATTTTTACACACACAAACACACACACACTTTTTATTCTAAAAATAAAAAGGGAAGTAATATACTTAAGTAATTTAATTAAATACATATATTAATATACATAAATATTAAATCACTTGGTCTATTTTCACTTCAGAACTTGAACCAAGTAAATCACTTTTTTTTTCCCAAGGAAATAGTTACACTTGTTTCTTGTTGACTATGATCTGCTTGGAATAATGAGTTAAAGAATGAATTTTTGAAATATAATGAAATGGACTAAGAACATACTTGAGAGTATTGAGTTATTCAAGGCCAGACGTTTATTAAAACCTTCATAATCTCAAGAATTGTTTCACAGAAACACTACTAATGCCATTTTTATGACTAACAGAGCATATGGCATCTCAGACATGGCCATCCAGGTTCGATTTGTTTTACACAGAGTCTATATATCCTAAAATAGTAAAAGAATCCTACGTATTCAAACAATCAATGGCTAGTATTCTTGCTATAATTTTTTTGTTCTGGCAAAGCACAATTTATATTGAGATTACAAAATCAGCAAGAGCCCTTAAACCTAATTATAATAAGCTTAACGATGTACTCTTAGTGGTGTCCTGGCGATATCATTTTCAAATTTGTCCTTCATGAAATTTAAGGTACCTTTAAAAGGTTTTGATAATATTATTACAGCTCTAGTGTAAACTCTCCAGAAACCAGATATACAGCTTGGCTTATAAGCTTATTTGTAGACACCTAGAATGCATGAAAATGTGAGACTTATAATTTTAATTAAAATGGATGGAGATAGTGTATTAATTCTACACCCTTACAGTTACATTTTTTTCACATTGTCCCTGGAATACTAAAACATTGTTCTTGGTTTAATTCCTTTGCTTTCCAATAGGACTGAATCTTTCTTTTAGTAAACCAATTTATTTAGATACTGTGAACATTGCAACCTGGGAGGTGACATGTTAGGTACATTGACAGAACATAACATATATATGACACATTGAGAACACTGTTAACTTTCCTGTTGGGATTTTTCAGCTTACTAATTACTGAAATGTCTTTTATATCACAGTTAATAATGGGGATTATCAACTGATCAGGGAATATGGTAGCAGAAATTCTGAAGTTACAAAGGTCAATTTTCAAGTAATGTTTTGTTAATTATTAAATTATTAAATCATGTACATAATTTTAGAGTTCACAAAATAAATATAAAATCAAATATTGATGACTTTAAAGTCTAATTTTACTTTTATATTTATGTTACCTTAAAACCCACCCTAATCAACTTAAGATTACAGTATCATTAGAAATTTTAACATTAGTCACTATTTAATCCTAATACTCCTAATAAAATATTTGTAAATATGCTCTGCATGCCATCTGAGGTGTGGTGTTTTCTGTTAGTATTAATGATTATGAATGTCATAGGTCTGCTCACTTTTGACCAATACCAAACACGGCTTACTGAAATCTCAGATTTGTAAGCCATTAAAAGATGTATCAATAAGCTATATGGTAGCATGTTATGGTAAAGCTAACTCAGATTGCCTACTGAAATTGTATTTAACAATGCCATTTTGAAAATTAGAAATCCATGATTACAGGTTTATTTTGCTCTGGCAATCAATAAATGGTATAAATCATAGCTATAGAGTAGAAGTGAAGAGCAGACAGAAGAGATTACTGCACATTTATCACTACATCACTGCCAAATCAGCTCAAGAAAAAATGAAAATTCACATCAATTAGGATGTACCCAATTACTCTGAGATGTGTCAAGCTCTTGATTTTTCAGATGTTTGAGTATGCCACCAGGACTTACTTTTCACTTTATGATATAATTTGGTCCCTACATGGTTTTGGTGACTCTAAAGCATCCTCTGTAGGCTCAGGACTTAAGCGTTTGGTTCTGAGCTTGTGCTGTGTTGAGGGCTGCTAGGGTATCTTTAGGGCATGCTGTGTAGCTAGCACAGGTGAGTTAATGTGGGATGGCGTTTAAAATGATACGCTCTCTAGTTCTAGTCTGGACTCTGTCCCTCCTACCTGTGCCATTAAGAGAAAACTGGGCTTCATTCCTCTGCTGTGGTTACCACTGACATGAGGAGTTGAAACTTCTCTGCAATCGTGAATACAAACAAGCCTCTCTCATCTTGAGATAATCCTGTAAGAAATTGTGGGCATAATAATGGAAAAAGTTCCACTTCAGAAACAAGTCAAACTCTAGCCAGTAGGTTCCATTTCCTTCATTAAATATCCTTGACTTTCAATCATAGAAGTTGTTTTCCAGAGATCTGTAAGAAAATCAGGGTTGATGTAATCCCTGAATGTTAATACATTTCTATGTATATTGAGAAAAGTCCTTTTTCTTTTTGCTTCCTCTACCCAACTGGAATGATATCAAGGTCCATAAAACCACAAGGACTGCATTATGCTCTATTGATTAAATCACTCTAAAATTTGATTACTATAATTCATATGTATAATGATTACACATAGGTACTCTAAATAATTTATTTTTTAATTCATGCAATGTCTTTATGTTTTCTTTTATATAGGTATGAATTTGATCAGATTCCCTCATTTTATAATACTCTTATCAACACTAAAGCTCATTAATATCTTTATCAACAAAGGATATCACTACTTTCTATGATTTCATACAAAATTGGTCACTTTGTTTTATATATGTATATATATATATATATATGTAGAGGGATTTAATAAGAAATACTAAAGTATTCCTACAATTCATGGATGTACAATGGACTTTATTACATATAAATAAATAAGAATAACCATTCCTTCTAGCTAATCTTATTTCTCCACCTCCTAAAGTTACTTAGATGAATTTGATTTATTCTCATTTTTCTATGCATCAAGCAAGAGATGACCCAAGGTGGTGCACAAAAATTTGAGAAAACCTGTTCATTATTTTAGCCTTTCATTTTTCTCTTACACTATTTAATTTCCTTGAAACTGCTAAGTACAATTAATTGAAGAATCATGATTCATGCTCATCAAAGTGATGCACAAATTAAGGTAATTGGAAGGCAGTGTGTGGCTAAAGATAGTTGCATCAAACGGATTTTAATGAAAATAATTCTGCCTTGATATTATTAGATCCTGTTTACCTTTAATCAGTCATTTTGGATTTAAACCTAAACTTCTATGTCTCAAACTCTATACTGCTCCTTTACTCTGTCCCTTCTTATCACTATATTCTTTATGCCTGTATCTGGAAAACAGTTTTCCTATCCTTAGTTTTTATTTTCTGTCATTGCATTTATCCCATTGAACACCAGCTTTTCACTGATGATTCTTTGATATTGAAGAAGATTCTCGTTGGGATTCAAGTACTGACTTCCTGTGGGCCTTTACTATTATTGTCACTACACAGGAAAATGCAGCCCTTCAGTCTTCCATCCTGAAATAAGAGATATTTAAATAAAGAATCTGAAAGAATCTTTTTGTTTCCCCTGCAAGTCACCTATACTCCTATAAGTGACTGCAGCCCACCGTATAGTTCACTAAACCAGGCTTGAACAGAACAGTTTCTTCGGTCTCTTGTCAGTGCCCCTTTTGGGTTGATTGACCTTTCTCTCCATTTTCTCTGGAAATGTTAGAACGGCATTCGACACAAGAGCTGGCACACAGGGTCTGTAACAAGCTGTATGACACAGGCAATTCCTTAAGCCCTGGGCACCAGAGTCTGTCCTTCTAGAACATGGAATCAGGCTTACTATCCCTTATCCTAAATCATAGATGCAGGCTGTGTGTCCCTTATCCAAAATGCACACATAGTCAACAACGTTTCAGAGTTCATACTTTTTACAATGTTTTAAATTGTGGATATTTCTGTAGACATTATGTAGGGGTGCCCACATTTAAACAATCCATCTGCATTTTGTATGTTATAGCTAGAAGGCAGTTCAACACAACATTATTAACCGTTTTGTGTGGGAACAAAGTCTCACAATGTTGAAGTGTCTACCAGTGGTGTCCTGTTGGTTACTCAGAAGATTTTGGCCTGGAAGCTTTTAGGGCTTTCGATATTCAGGCTGGGTATGCTGAAGATTTGAAAATGTCTACGTGCAAAGGCTGCTGGGGGATCCGCTTAACAAGTGCCGTGCAGAGTGATGGGAAGTGACAGTGGGGACCAGGAGTATTGCTGAGGCTGTTCAGTGAGTGACCGTTGACACATTCCTGACGTCCTCACAAGGTGTCTTCACCACAGAAATCCACCCAGACGTTTCTTAGAAACTAAAACTGCTCCTTTCTTGTGAAATCCCATTCCTTGATCGTCATCCAGAGCAGTATTGCAGGCCTGCAAATAATCCAGCGAGAGGGAACAGTCTTAAAGCTCTAGTCCTGGGACAGGAACCGGAAAAATAGACAAAACAGACGTCATCAGCACCGGGCCGTGCTGCTGTGTGCAAGAGCCAGCGCCCTTCCAAAAGACCCTGGTGCCTTTCATTGGTGACGTTCACGTCTTCCTTGGGGAATTGCAGTTCTTATCAGCAGTCTGTGCTCATGGTTAACAGTCTGAACCATTGGCAGAGGCTGGTGTACTTTTTCGAGGACTTCTCCACACCTCTACCTGGGTTTCTCTTTTCATTGCTGTCACCAAAACCCTGATGTGAAGCATTTCAAATGAGGTGAGGAGAGCAGTTATGTTGCCTCCAGGGACTGCAGTTTACCTTGCTGGCCCCAGAAATCTGCTTCCTCTGTGTAGGCGCTTTCTCCTCCTCCTAAAGGTTCTACAAACTTCTACAACAGTTCCAACAATTGGGGACTAAGTGTTCAAACTCACGAAACTGTGGAGGCAGTCCACATTCCAACCATAGCCACCACCCCCTTTTGCTTATGGACACATTGGCTTTGCTTTGCACCCACACTGAGGAACATGCTATATTACCAGTCAGCAAGGCAGGAGTGATAGAGAGCCTGAGAAGAGAGCTCCCAGGGAAAGTTCTCATGTGCTCAGGGTCCTAGCTTGTGCTGGTGGGATTAGGAATTGTACAGGACCTTCCTGAGGGGAGCCCCAAGGGAGGCAGGAGCTTTGCTTCCACACCCCAAATTATCTTGCCACTTAGAAAGAATCTTTTATCCTGCCCCATGTTGTACAAACATTCAGGATAAAATATTTTTCCTTTTTTATTACCCTATTTTTCATTATTTAAAATAATTTCAAAATTCCAATATATTTTCATTAAATTATTCCCTTTCCCCAAGTCCCTCCAGATTCTCTCCTCCTCCCTATCAGCAACGCAACTTTAAGTTCTTTCTCAAAAGAAAAGAAGCAAAAACCCCAATACAACAAAGGCCTCACAAACAAATAAACCAAAATTAAGCTACATTCAAAATTTTAAAAATTCCACCAAAGTATAACCAAATAAAAGCACACAAACACACACTCACACACAAGTACTCACACACACACACACACAACAAACAAACAAAAAATAAATAAAAATGGAAATCCAGGTGTATCTTGGCCAGGTACTCATATTCCTGAGGCTTGTCCTGGAGTAATCGATATACTCAGAGTCACTCTATTGGAGAAAACTGATTTCTCTTCTCACAGCAAATATGTAACAATTAAGTTGTTAACTTTTGTTCTAGTAGCTATATTTTCATCCATCCATCTATTCATTCACATTTTAAAAATATAAGAAAATAAAATTTAATAAGATAAAACAACAACTATCACACTGAAGTTGAGTAAGACAAACCAACATAAGAAAAAGAGTCCTAGAGAAGGCACAGGAATCAGAAATCCACTTGTTCACATACTCAGGAATCCCGTAGAAACACTAAACTGGAAGCCATATTATGTACGCAGAGGATCTGGTGCAGACCCTGGGCGTGCTCTTTCGTTCTCTTTGAGTTTCATTTCTCCACAGGACTCCTGTCATACTTAGTTCTGTATCCCTGATTTAAACAAAGCTATCATTAACTAAGGTCACCTTGAGGAAAGCAGCTCTAGCTAGACAACGTAGGGCTCAGAAATTCTTCAAACCACAGGATTTGTAAGCATGGCATGTTTCAGCTGAGTTGCGTGTGTTGCAGGAACCCCCTCGTGTCTTATAGTTTTCTGTTCTAGAGTTTTTGTGGAGAGAACACATCTACTGAAGAGTAACAACTCAAGATTCTAGTAACTAACAAACAACCACAAAGGACAATCTGAGGAGTCAGAAAGGGGCATAGTTTGCTCCATGACTACTCTAATTAGCATACTGAAAAGTAATACTTTAGAGAAAAATTAGATTCATTCTCTAGGGAAATGGGAAGGAGTATTTCTGTGTATTATGTAAACTATAAAAATCATATTTTGAACGATAATATTATTTAAAGAACAATACATTTTCTCATGAAAAACACATATGCATAGCAAAGTAGGAAATCTATGTTAATAATTTTATTAAATATATGAATATACAGGTTAGTTTAATAAGAATAATTTTTATATTTTGAAGTAAGTTAAATATTTTATAACTTTTCTCTGCCTTTAAGATGTTCACATGTGAGAATCCTAATCTGTGTTAGCCAAAACCATTAAATACCAGTTTAAATTTTCCACTCACTACAAACTTCTAATTCCTAATGAAATATAAAAGAACTAACAGTGGTCTTCAATCTTTGTGTAATAACTTTATATTTTTGTTAAAAATCTTTATATATGGCTATGCCCCACAGTTAACTATACATCAATGATTATGAATTGAAAAAAGCACATATCAGTACAAAGTACAGTGACTTCTTTATATTTTTAGATTCTTCTGCATTGTATATAGCCAGTATTTTTATTTTTCTTTGACATTAAGACTACCTAGAAAAATATATGAGTGTAAGTGTATAGTATGCATTTTAGTTATCTAGGAGTTTCATAGAACATAGTGACTCAGATGAAATCATAGATGTATTCAAGACTGACTTCAAAACTTTGATGCTATAGTTATGGTGGGAAAGTTTGTATGCATATATCTGTGTGTGTATGTGTATGTATATACTTTAAATGTATATATACATATTTTGCATATATGGTGATAAAATTTTAGTAACAAGTGAATTTTCTAATTTAACTTTGTTTATACTCTGAAACCACAGGAAAAATATTTGATGGTTTGATTGCTACAAATGGAACTTGCTCTGCTGACTCAGCTAGTATGTGGTATGTGAATCTGGAAGTCATGTACATCTGTTTATAATACTCTGTCTCAAGATGATAAATAGATTTAGTTGGCATTAGTTGTTGAAATATAGGTCATATTTGTAGTAGAAAATACTTGGAGTTAATAAAGTCTAGTTAATATATAGTTAATATATAATGCATAACTAATAAAACAGTACATAAATCACTCCCTGTTTGTCCAACCCAACTTTGTAATTTTGAATGTCTGATTATCTTGTGATGTGAGGTGGTTTTCTTTTAGCTATAGGATACTTTCATTGAGGTAATACTCAAAATAAGAATACTTGAAACAAATATTAAATTAAAAGTTACATTATATTTCAGTTAACTAGCATTAGTGCTACACAATGGCTTATTTTTTAAAGAACTATTTTATGATGCTGTTAATATGATACAACTCCCCAAAATGAGAACTTAATCTGTTGAGATAATTGAGGAAAATGTGAGTTAAACAATAAGATAAAGGTATTCTGAGTACAATCTATACATAAAAGGACTCTTCTGTATTTTCACAAGGCTAGTCTGAAACATGCATATTCATACTTTAATCTACAAGCTTGTATTCAAAAACTATAACATTAGGTGATTTTATCACTATGTAGAACTGAGACAAATTCAACAGCAATAGCTTACTACACATCCAGGATATATGATGCCCTAGGCTACGTAGCAGTATAGACACATTGCTCTACCAAATCAAAATACCATAGGCAGTGTTAGCTTGATCTTAGAGGAATTACACTAAACTGTGGAGTAAAGGTGGGAAATGGGAAAAGTGATTCATGATATTTACTAGTGTGGGAAGTCCTTTTGTATATGTGTTGCTTTTATTGGTTAATGAATAAAGGCGTTTTGCCCAGTGGCTTAACAAAATAGATCATGGCAGGAATTCCAAGGAGGTAGAGAAAAGAAGGTGGAGTTAGGGAGATGCCATGTAGACACTGAAGGAGACAGACACCTGACATCAGATGGAAACTTACCGGTAGGATACAACCAAGTGACCATACACAAATTAACAGAAATGGGTTAATTAAAGATGTAAGACTAGCTAGAAATACACTTAAGCTATTGGTCAAACAGTATGGCAATTAATAGAGTTCTTGTGTGTTTATTTTGGGCCTGGGAAGCCGAAAATTTGGTTCCAAAGTTGTCAATTACATCTACGTAAAACGGAGGTCATTTGTTCATTTTGTGTCTAGAATTCTTGTTTTGCTCTACGCTACGATTTTTTTTTTTTCGGATGGGCTCTGTTTGCTGGCTGTTTCCTGGTTGCAAAGGGAACACTGTGGGTCCTTTAAGAGAGTTCAGCATTAATAGCCAAAAGTCATGCAGTTGTTGGCTTCCTGGTCCCCCAGCACAAATGGCTCTATTTCGGGAGGTCCTGCTACAGAACACTTGAATGGTGTTTGTGGGTCCAGGTGCTTGTATGCCCACTTTGGGTTAGTAACTGAGACCATACCTGCCGCCCAGGCCTCAACTACCACAGCTGGGAGATAGGGTCTGCTAGGTTTACTAGGAGTTCACAGGCAGGAGAGCATGGCAGATTCCCATTGCCATTCACAGAGATATTTCCAGGCATGTCAGATCTATTTTTTACTCACATAAAAAGGGTTATATGCTGCACAGTGCAACCCAGAGTTGAGATGTTGAGGACAGCTCCTACCCAGAAGTCCCAGAGCTGGCAGTAAACTACCTCCACTGTATTAAAAGCCTGAGAGAGGTGGAGCCAACATCCAGGACCGCTGTGACCAAACTGCTTACCATTTTAAAAGTGTTCTGGTCAAAGAGTTATTCCAGATATGCAATTAAGTCTTCTCAATGGGTCACAATGTTGGATAAATGTATGTAGGCTTGGGAGAGAGAAGAAAAAGAATATAGACAGTTTAAAAGGAAGTAATGTTCTTTTAAAATATAAAGTCTTTAAAGAGACAGATTACAGACAGTCATAGATTAAAGGAGTAAATAAAAATAAGACACATAAAGATGGAAAATACACAGTCTTAATTATGTATATTATTGTGTTATCTTTGAATTTTTTACTGTGAATGATCTAAGTATCGAGAGATATTTGATTGTATGCACCGCTAAGGTAAACAAACATATATATTATAAAGGTGTCTTAAATTTCAAAATTCGGGTCTAAGGATATGTTGCTTAGGGAAAGAGGTTGTTTTTGTTTCCACAGAAGATGAGAACCTATAAATTCCCTCCAGACTAATGTGGTTTGATGGACTAAGACAAGCTGAAAGGTCTCCATGAAAACCCCTAAAATACTTCATTTAACAAAAAGCAAGAAGCAGTTTGGAGAGAACTATGCCCAAATTCCCAAATATTGTTCATAAATATGTATTTATATTTAAATGGGGATATGCTATAGAGATGAATACTTTGAGTTGATATGGATCTTGGTCTACTGATATAAATTTAAGGTCAGTTTTGTTATGTGTATATATCTGCTTTTGATTAAGGTATTGTGTTTATGAAGTTATTTAAAAATGTAATATATAATTTAAAAATGCAGGCTAATGTATAGTCATCTATAATGCTTAAGCTTGTAGTCATGTTAGGTTTTCTAGAAATAAAGAGATAAATTTCAGTTAGATAATCTTCAAACATTTCAAAATATGACATTTAAAATGTTTTAAGAACTTAGGACTTTTCATGACAATGAGGCATGTCTGCTTCTGGTAGTACCAATCAATTTCAAGAGGATTATGGGCAATAAAGAGGTTCCTTAAGGAGTTTGCTAGCCATTTGAAAAGAAACTGCCCTTGCCTGGAGTGCTTGATGTTATATCGTATGAATTGGACATGCAGGACCCACACACAAATGACTGCTGAAGTTGCTTAAACAAGGTGAGACAGTTCTTCAGGATTTCTGCTTCATGAAAGAGTACGGTAGATATTCTGCAGGACACAAAAGAAAGTGCTTGACAAACTGCCAATATAGGTAGACTGTTTTTTAAATTTTCTGCTTCACAAAAAAATTCTGCCAGATACTATAGGCCTGTATGCTAAAGATTGAATGCCCCAGTGATAAGAAGAACTTTGAGTAATTGTCCAGTCAGCAAGATGTCTTTGTCCGTTCTAGAGTTTTAAAAGTTGCTTACAATGCACTTCCTATTTACTTAGGTAATATCATATCCTTCTGGAATCTTTGATGGAGTTAAATAATAGATAGTTATAGTTTTCCTTAGTTATGATAAAAGATAAAGTAGATATAAATATTGTAACTCTAATTCTTTGATACCTGTTTTGTTCTTTGTAATTTTATTTTGTTAAAGTTAAATCCTTTCTTTTCATTTAGACAGAAATGGGGAAATGGTGTGGGAAATCTTTCTCTCTGTGTTGCTTTTATTGATTAAGGAATAAAGCTATTTTGGCTATTGGCTTAGCAGAATAGAGCAGGGCAGGAATTCTAAGCAAATAGAAGAGGAAAGAGGCAGAGTCAATGAGAAACGATGAAGCCACTGCCGGAGATAGATCATGGACACTGATAGAGTCTTGCTGGTAGGCCACAACCTTGTGGCAATACAGAAATCGATAGAAATGAGTTAATTTAAGATTCTAGAGCTAGCTAGAAATATGCTTAAGCTATTGGCCAAACAGTATTGCAATTAATATAGTTTCTATGTGTTTAATGTGGGTCTTGCCAGCTGAAAACGAACAAGTGGCCTCCCACTACAATTTACTATGAATGACCCTTTCTTTTCCAGGTCAGTAAGTAGCATGAAAATTTAAGGGTTGTGTCCATTATTGTGCATTAATGTTGGCTTATAAACACTGCATATTTATACTATGCTGTTTACACTATTTTATGCAGTATTAAAGTAGCCTCAGTTTACTATAGCATTCTCATTTATAAATTTTAGAATTTCAGTAAATCACTGTAATTCTACTTAGCTTGAACAGGAGTATATTATCAGCTATACAAAGACATTTTCCTATATCTTGACATAAGATTTTTCTTTCTTAATATTGATTTTTATATTTTTTAATGTTTGAATAAAATTAAGAGACAAAACCATTAGCCCAGCTTTGCAGTATCAGTCTTCTTAGCCTTTATCTTCTCTACTGTGACACTGTAGAGGCAATAACAGGCAATGGGGCTATCATGTTCTGTTCCTCCTGAGGAATCTGCTTGAGGAAATTTCTGAAATGGGAATCTCTTCACAAATATGAGAGCAGAGATTAGTTAGTAGGTTTCTATTTAAATTATTGTTATAGATTTGCTTTCCAAAATAATGTAGTATGAACATTCTTGGCTAATAAAGAATTTTCCTTGATCATGCTTTAACATATTTTTAGAAACCAGAATGTATCTGAAAATGCTTTTAATAAACCCTTCATTGCAAATCCTTTGGGAATTTTTCATATATTTTTCATTTTATTTCACCTCCTCTTCAACCATTCCTTCTATTACAGCTGCAATAATTCTCATTAGTCAATTCCACTGAAATTAATTCTAGAAGCTCCCTGAGTCTAAATAGGCCATCTTCACCAGAGCTATGTTGACGTCATTTGCAAACTCATCATTTTTGACAAATCCTTTTTATTTGCCAATGTTTTCTTCACCAATGATGTTTAATTAATTCTTAATGACTTTATCCTAAACCTCTGCAATGTACTGGTTGCATAATATATAAGATCATAAATATAATCTTATTGGGATATGTTGATGACCCTTCATCATTTGCATTTACACAACATTTGGAGAGAGAAAAAAACTGAACTTTGATATTGGGATGGTGATCCTCAATAAACAAAGGTAGTACAGGAAATTAATAAGAGCTAGCAACCCCCTAACTTGATTTTCACTGTGTCTTCTCAAAAAACTTTCAGCATCACACATTCCTGGTCAAGAAACAAAAGCAAAACCCACCTGTTCCTCAATGGATTCTGATGAAAACTGGAAATAAAATCAGGTACACCTCCAAGAGAAGGCCCTGGAAGAGAACAAAAGCTGGGTCTGTAAGGATTCACACAATGGCAGATAATACTGAATTATGGTCATCAATTAATCCAACATTTTTAATACCTTCTTTTACATCTTCTTAAAATTCTGAAATGATCAAATATTTCATGGTTAATATTAAAGTAATATATCTGAGTCTAATTTTTCTCTCCTATTGTAATTTGAAACATGGTTTCATTGCCAAGACTTTTGCTCTTGAGTTTTCTTTAGAGACAGTAACCAACTTAGTTTTACTATATTATAAGCTTAGTATAACTTTGCTGTATATTTATACAATAAACTACTGTGTTAATAGAAAATATTTTAAGGAGATTGATAAATGTAATTAAGTGCATTTTACTTAGTGATGTGCTACTGTTAAATTATTTTCAGAAACATTGTGACTACTCTTCTATATTTACTCCTGTTTGACACGAGAACTATAGCAGAATACTCATGCATAAATAGAAGTATTTTTGAATAGCAAACATGGGAAGCAATTAAGGCAAGCCACCAGAAATGGAAAAATCTAAGCTTTATTGGATGAAAGGGTCCATTTTACAAAATACTTTGATTTCATTTAAGTTAACTATATTTATATTAATTTTTAATTTTATTTTACATTTACTGTATTATTATTGTCTGATGCTTGGTGTTTCAATCTGTAGCATATACTTCACAAGCAAGCACATTGATATGGATTTTAAAAAATGATTTTGGGATAAGTAAAGTAGAATCACTATCATCTTAATCTATCAGATGTTCACTAAATTGAAGCAATGCTCTACACAAAAATACTCTAACTACATAAAACTCCTTTGCTTAATATCTTTCCAGGTACATTCTAATATTCATATGACTTTATGAGCAAAATTACTGTTGATTTAAAGTCTCAGCAAAATTCCTTACTGTCAAATTAGATGAGAGCAAATGCTCTTCATTTATATGTAAAATATGTTTCAGTTGTGAAACATTATCTCAACCTCCCACATCTATTCCAAAGATGTTTCATATAGTTGGTTATTCTATAAAATATATTAAAAATGAAGCTATTTTTATGATATTGTCTTTGAAGATATGGAAACTGTCATCTTTTGCCTTTCTTATTACTTCATATAGTAGTAAACAGGCATTAGATAGAATTCATTTTACTTCAATATTAAACATAATTTAAGCATGTCTCTAGATAGATTTTTTTCTTCTAGATTAGGTATAAGAGATGACATGCTTCCTGTATGGATTTAATGATTTTTAAATCCCTTCTTTGTTACCATGTCTTCACTATTTTATTCTTTGATTTAGAATTGTAGTGTTTTTGAAATAGAAAACAAATTATTTTGAAGAATTGAATGATCTCAATGTTCCTTAGAAATTGAATCGGCACATACTAATAAAACATAAAGTACCGTTCAATCTGTCATCATTCCATCTGTGAATTCATAGCTATAATCACTATGTGGGGCTCAATTAAGGTAAATAATGAGTCAATTATCCCTATTTCATTATTTAGAATTGATTTTCATTGTGGGTGATATGAAATTGTTTCATTGGAGTAATATAGAGTAATTCTTTTTTTTTTTACATAGTACCGTAATAGAACAGAAAGTTTAGAAGTATTTACAACCTTGATATTTATTTTGTGTTTGATGGTCTTTTAATTAACTAATTCAAATCTTCAAGCCACATCATGCTCTAGTATTTCTTCTGTCTATAGAGATTATCTTCTTTTATGAAATATCTAATATGTTCATTGATGTGTTTAGGATTTATTGATCCCCTCCTTACATTTTAAATTTTTAAGGAGAAGAATTTTTCTGGATTGTTCATTGATTTGTGGAAAATTGTTACCTTGACATCAGTTCATCAAACTACCATTTGCTGATTATCTTACCTAAGGAAAGACTACACAGTCTTGCTCATAACATGTAGTATCCTGTAATCAGGGAGGAATGAAGCATGATAGATCTGGATGAACCACACATTACAAAAACAGAGAAGAAAGCAAGCCCAGCTCCCTCAACAATTGTCAGTTTTCAGAGCTAATGAGTCTGTCCTAACTGTCAAGATAATGAAACTTGTGAGCTAAAGATGTCCCTTGATCTCTCTAGTGCTTCCCTATTGATGGAAATAGATCACACACACCAAATGACCTTTCCCAGTAATACTAACACACATAAACTAACAAACAAATAAATGAATAAATGACAATCTATCCTTGCACCCTTCTGAAAAGTTTGTTCAAATATGATCATACTGACAAAATTTAAGCTACACGTTACAAGAAAAAAATATAAAGAATTATCTGTTTTGAACTATCTTATGTTTATCACTGAAAGTGTAGCTTATAAATGATGTCATCAAAATTTTAAAAATGCAATTTTTATGCTCATAAGAAAATAGACAAGACACCAAATGGATAATGTATTTTTAAAATCATAACTGATAAGTGATAATTTGAATAAAACAAACTTTCACAACTCAAATTTAATAAGACATCCCAGTAAATTTAAGGAAATGATTGATATCTCACATGAAAATAGAAAAACATAATTAACATCACCATTATGGAAGTGTAAATCAAATTCATAATGACCTAGTGTTATTCACCATGCAAAGAAAAGTATACAGGTAAAGGAATGCCAAGATGTCGTGAAACTTCTGAATAATGGGAAGGCTCATATGGTTATATATAGAAAATTAAATAGTCATAAAGACAAACTATTCTGTGCTCTTCAAAAGTAAATATACAATTACCATAAGAGCCAGCAACTACACTATAGATATCACTAAATTAATATAAAAATTTTAAAACAATTATCAGAAGCATTCATAATTATTTATTTGTAATTGCCAAAAACAACAAAAATGTACAAATAGGCCAAATATTGTGCAGTTATATACTTAATTATTGACACAAAGATATGGAGAACTTGTATACATAATTATATGTATAGTAGTACCATATGCAATTTAGGTAAGAAAGTACTTAAATCAATGAACAGTAAGAGAGTGATTCCATTCATATTGTTTTTAGCAAATTTTAAGTTCTAAGAACAAAAAAAAAAGATAATTGTTGTTATAAGACAGGTAAGCACATACTTTTGGGAAGTAAATCATTGTCATTATTGACAGCTAATAGCAAAGAGGAATGTTTTACAAAACTAAACTTGTCACTATCAATGGTGGTTTCTCATTGTTTTACATTCAGTGTTCTGATTTTGCAGATAACTTGTGTACATTTTTAAACATATATTTCACTGAGTGATGAAGCTCAAAGCAATATTTTAGTTTGTGACTGATGTTGGTATTGGTTTGTACTATTATAAAAATTTTAAATTTTATTGAGTATCAGAGACTACATTCCTTTAAAACAGCAATACTACCCAAACTTATAAACATTGATTTCAATGTGACTGTGCTGTGCCCTAGAAAGGATATTTCAGAGAGATCCCATATGTGAACAGGATTCATAGATCTCCAGTCTGAGTTAGCCCCAAAGACTATCAAAGCTGAAAACAAAAATCCATTTGTGGTTTTATAAAAATGAATCATATAGGCCATTTTAATATAACCCCAGTTATTCTCCTCTTAGTGGTGTTTTGAGAATTATTCAGTCATTATGAAGTTTCAAAAAGTACTGCACAGAAAGTATAAAAAGTTTCAATTCCCATGATTACACATTATACTTTTAATAAAAAAATTCTGTAAGTGATCCCTTATGATGGTTGCAGTAGGGAATTGAACAGACAGTAAAGCTGGAGTTAAAGAGATTTCTATTGCCTGGGATTTTGGTTATCATAAATTTTATCACTAAAGTTTTATACTTAGCAAAGAAATCATATAAGACAAGCAAGCTGGTATTTCAAATCCCAGGGTAAAGTGCAATATTTATTTCAGAACCTGAGTTTAAGTACAAAATCTTCAAGAATACAGAAAATCAGAAAAGTAACATTTTCTTGGAGACAGGTAACATTAAATGCTACTCAATTTTAATATGTATGTTTGAATTTACAGTATACACAATGTTACTATCCAGTACAACCTGTCCCGTTGATGAAAATATGTATGTTCTTTAGAGTGCAAGAAGAGAATTCTGAGCTGACCACTAAATTTCTGGGAATGAAGGAAATATTTCAAATATGTTATACCAACATCTGTCTGTATACAATGGAATGAAGCATTCATTTTCAACAATTTTTGCAAATGTTCTTTTATGAAATAGTTAGCTTTTACTATAAATCTGTATTTCTTAGTTAAAGAATAAGGATTACCACACAGCAGAGGAGAGCTTACTTATTGCTTATCGAATGTATGATGATTTTTTTTTTTTTTTTTGGTTTTTCAAGACAGGGTTTCTCTGTGGCTTTGGAGCCTGTCCTGGAACTTGCTCTATAGACCAGGATGGTCTCGAACTCTTAGAAACGTTTTGTGAACAGCTTTGAAACCTGAATATCAATAAACACATGACAGAAATGTTTGTATTAGTTTTGATACAAACTTGAAGCCACTTGTATGTCTTTAACAGGATAAAGTCAAACTATGGAGCAGTTGTTCAGTGTATTTCTTTATAGAATCTTAACAGGAGTACCAAATTTTATCTGATGTTTTACTTTGAATATTCCTACCGAGCCAACTATTTGTATCAGCATAAAGTTAGTTTATTACTATAATATCTAAGTTTATAAGTTTCTCAGTTTCTACTTCTTTTGTTTCTTGGCCAACATGAAAAATTGAAATATAAAAAGATGAAACAAAAGTTATTATATCTAAGTTAGATTAAACAACCCAATAGAAGAAAAAGAGCTCCCCAAATAGACATACTTGTTCTGAGAGTGAAGAGTCTCATAAACATATTTAGTTAATAGTCATGAAATATATGCAGAGGACCTGGTGCAGACCATGCTGTCCCTGTGCTTGCTGTTTCAATTGCTGTGAGCTGATATGGGCCTAGCTTAGTATATTGAAATGGTCTTGTTCTCCTGGTGTCCCCCAACCCCTCTTGCTCTTAAAATCTTTCTGCTTCTTCTTCTTTCGGATTTCCTGAACTTTGAGGGGAGAGATTTTACAGAGACCTCAGATTTAGATCTTTCTCTCTCTGCATAAATTCTGTCTGTGGATCTTTGCATCTGTTCCCATCTGCTAGTGGAAGAAGCCTCTCCAATGACTAGATAAAGCACTGGGCTCTGAGTATAGGAGGATATCATTAGGAGTAACTCTTTTGTTACCTTTTTGTAGACCAGTAGTATTTGGTTTTACCCTTGATCTCTGGGCTATCTAGTCTAGGTTCTTGGATAACCAAGCAGTTTCAGGTATGGGTTCCTTCACTGGCCACTCCTAAAATTACGCCACCATCCCCCTAGTGTATTTTACAGGCAGGACAAAATAAAGGTTAAAGGTTGAAATCCTCGAAGGTGTCCATCTTTCTATTTCAGTAGTCTACACAGTATCTTCCCTCACCAAGGAGTTTGGAATGCAGTGGTGAAGGCTCCATGTAGATACCAGCTTGACTACTCCATGTTCAGTGAGTTGTGTCAGTTTGCAGAGAGGAACCCTTTGTCTTAGTAACAGCCTTGTTTGTCTGGAGATTTCCATGGGGTCACCTTATCTTAAAACTCAGTAGTATAATGCAATGCAGTCCCGCCACTGGAAGCTTAACCTTGGTGACAAGAGATAGCCTGTTGAGACTATATATCCCCCATTACTTGAAGGCCTCATTATGATTACCATCAGAGATTCCAAAAAGTTTCCTCTTCACTGTATTTACATACACCAAAAGCCTCCTAATTCCAGCCACTTATCCCTTAACTCTCTCACTCTACCTCAGCTTCTCCATGCCACACACCATCCCTTACCTGTTCCTGTCCTCACCCATCTCCAGTGCAACTATAAAATCTATTCCACTTCTTTCTCCCAGGTATCCATGTGTCATCCCAGATCACCCTCTTTACCCAACTTTTCTCAATCTAAGGATTGTAGCTTGGTTATCATTTACTTAACGGTGAATGTCCACTTAGAAGTGAATGGATAACATATTTGTCTTTGTGGGTGTGGTTTACCTCACTAAAGAGAATTTTTTTTTCTCTTTCCATCCATTTGTCTCCAGATTTCATGATGTTATTTTTTAACACTCAAATATTGCCTCATTGTGCAAATGTACTACATTTTCTTTATCCTTTCTTTGGTTAAGAGACATTAATATTATTTCCAGTTTCTAACTATTATAAAAAAAAAAGCCAACATGATCAGAGTTGAACAAATGTCCCTTTAGTAGGATGGACTGTCCTTTGGACATATGCTTATAAATGATATAGCTGAGTCTTGAGATAGAAAAATTCCCAACTTTATGAGAAACTGCCATATTGATTTCCATAGTGTCTATGCAAGTTAAACTCCCACCAGGATTGGAAGAGTGTCGCCCTTGATCCATATCCTCTCCAGTATGAGCTGTCACTTGTGTTATTGATCTTAGTAATTCTGACAGGTATAAGATGGAATCTCAAAGTAGTTTTGATTTGCATTCCTTGATGACTAAGGATGTTGAACATTTCTTTAAGTGTTTCTTCATTGCTTTCAATTCCTCTATTGAGATTTTTTTGTTTAGATCTATAACCCATTTTAAACTGGATTATCTGAATTTTTCATATCTAATTTATTGATTTCTTTCAATATTTTAGATATTAGTCCTCTATCATAAGCAGAGTTAGTAAAAACCTTTTCTCTTTCTGCAGGCTGCTACTTTCTCTAATTGAAGATGCCCTTTGCCTTACAGATGTTTCTCAGTTTCTTGAGGTCTCACTTTTAAATTGTTGATCTTTGGGGCTGGAGAGATGGCTCAGTGGTTAAGAGCATTGCCTGCTCTTCCAAAGGTCCTGAGTTCAATTCCCAGCAACCACATGGTGGCTCACAACCATCTGTAATGGGGTCTGGTGCCCTCTTCTGGCCTACAGGCACACAGACAGAGTATTGTATACATAATAAGTAAATAAATAAATATTTAAAAAAATTGTTGATCTTTAGTGCTGGCACTTCAGGTGTGCTGTTCATAAAGCCTTCTCCTATGCCAATGCAGACAAGAGTATGTCCCAGTTTCTCTTCCATTGGTGTATCTGGTTTTTGTTATGGTATTTGATTATCTTCAAATTAAGTTTTGTGGGGGGTGATAAGTAAGGATACATTTCCATTATTCTTCATGCAAACATCGAGCATGATGAACACTATTTGCTGACGATGATTCCTTTTCACTTTGCATTTCTGGCTTCTTTATAAAAAAAATCAGTGTGTTGATTTATGTCTGGGACTTCAGTTCAATTCCACTGACTAATGTGTCTGTTTATATGTCAATAATATGCAGCTTTTACGACTGTCATGGCTCTGTAGTACAACTTGAATTTGGGAATGGTGAGATTACCAGCAGTTCTTTAATTATTAAAGATTGCTTTAGCTATTCTGTTTTTATCAATATGAAGTTGGTAATTGTTTTTCCATAACTAAGAATTGTGTTGTAATTTTGATGGGGATTGCACTGAATCAATAGATGCTTTTGGTAGGATTGCCATTTTTATTGAGTTAATTGTATCAAACCATGAGTATGAAAGATCTATCCGTTTTCTCATATCTTCTTCAAGGACTTGAAGTTGCCATCAAACATGGAAACAAGTAAGTCTTTCACTTAATTGGTTTGAGTAACACCAAGATATTTTATATGTTTTGAGGCCATTTTAAACAGTGTTGTTTTCTGATTTCTTTCTCAATCTGATTGCAATTTGTATATAGGAGAGATACTGAATTTTTAGTTAATTTTGCTGATAGTGTTTATCAGCTGTATAAGTTCCTTGGTAGAAATTTAAGACCACTTATATATACTATCATATCAGTTGCAAATAGTAGTAATTTGACACCTTTTTCCCATTTGTATTCCCTTGATATCCTTCAGTTGTAATATTCCTCTAGCTAAAATTTCAAGTACTACATTAAATCAGTAGGAAAAGAGTGCAAAATTTGTCTTATTACCTATTTCAGTGGGATTGTTTTTATTTTCTATCCATCTGATTTAAGGTTGGCTATACACTTAATATAAATTACCTTTATTATTTTGAGTTATATTCCATCTATCCTTAATCTCTCTAGAAGTTTATATCATGAAGGGGTGTTGATGTTTGTCAAAGGCCTTTTCAGAACATAATGAGATGATTATGTGATTTTTTTCTTTCAGTTTGTTTATATGGTTGATTATATTTATTAATGACCTTGTATTGAACCATTCTTGTACTTTTAAGTTGAAGCCTCCTTGATCATGATGGATGATATATTTTTTTGTTGGATTTGGTCTGTAGGCATTTTACTTAGTGTTTTTGCATCTATGTTTGTTGGCAAAGGTTTCTATCCTGCCTGGTCATACAATAAACACACAGAAACTATAATATTTGCAATACTGTTTGGCCAATAGCTCTAGCTTCTTATTGGCTAGCTCTTACATCTTAATCTGTGTAATCTATTAATCTGTGTATCACCATGTGGTTGTGGCTTACTGACAAGTTCCAGTACATCTGTCTCCTATAGGAGGCTAAATGGCTTCTTTTTGACTCTGCCTTCTTTCTCCCAGTATTCAGTTTAGTTTTCCTGCCTAGCTTTACTCTGTTAAGCCATTGACTGAAAGCAGCTTTATTAACCAATGGCAATAAAACATATTCATTCCATACAGAAGGGAATCCCACATTACCTCCTCTTTTCTGTCTAAATAAAAAGAAAGGTTTTAACTTTGACATTATAAAATTATATACAACAAAACTGTTATCAAGCAAAAATTATAGTTACAATATTTAGACCATTTACTTTTGTCAAATTAAGGAAAGTACTCTATCATCTATTTTATTTTTGTGAGTCTAAATTTTATATCTAATTGTAGGCAGGGCAATCAGGCAGGAAGTACAGATGGGGCAATGAGAATTCTGGGAAGAGCGAGGTTTCAGTCTGCAGTCATGTCCCAGCATCAGAGAAAGCGAAATGTGACTGCCTTGCTGAGAAAGGTATCAAGCCATGTGGCTAACTCAGACAAGAATTCGGGACTAATATAAGTTATAATAATTTGTTAATTAGAAGCCTGAGCTAACGGGCAAATCAGTTTATAACTAATGTAGACCTCTGTATGATGCTTTGGGACTTAATGGCTGCAGAACCAGGCCAGACAGAAAACTTCTGTCAACATCTAATCTGTCTTTTATAATTATAACTATCTTTCTTCAACTGTGTCAGAGAATCAAAAAGGATATAATATATACTATTGCCTAAGTAAACAGAAAGTGCATTGTCAGCAACTTCCAAAACTCTAGAATTGACAGAGACATCTTGATACGTGGACAGTCACCTAAAGTTCTTCTGTAACATTGTGGCAACCATCTTCAGCCTACAGGTCTTTATTATTTGGCAGCCTTTTTTCCGTGAAGCAGAAAATCTGAAGATCTCTCAAGCCTTGTAATGGCAAAGTTTATCAGTAGCTTTCTTCTGTGTCCTCCAAAACATCTGGCAGTCTCTTTTATGAAGCAGGAGCCCTGAAGGACTGTCTCATCTTTAGGCAACTACAACAGTTATTGTCATGTGGGTCCTGCATGTCCAGTTTATACAACATACCATCAAGCAGTCCCGGCAAGAACAGTTTCTTGTCCAAATGGCTAGCAAACTCCCTAATGAGAATCTTTGATGTCCATCCTCCTCTTGAAGTAATTGGTGCTGACAGGAGCAGACGTGTCACAGTGTCATGAAAAGTCCTAAGTTCTTAAACATATTAAACATAAGTCTTTGAAAGGTTTGAATAATATCTATCTAACTGAAATGTATCTCTGTACATCTAGAAAACCTAATTAATATGACTAGAAGCTTGTCTATTATAGATGATTATTAATTAACCTATATTTCTGAATTATGCAGAAATATACATATAACAAAATTGACCTTAAATTTGTATCAAAAAACAAAGATCCATACCAATGCAAAGTATCCATCTCTATAACATATCCCCCTTTAAATGTAAACAAACATGTAAAAACAATCATTTAGGGAATTTGAGCATAGTTCCCTTCAAACTGCTTCCTGCCGTTTGTTGGGCAAAATAATTTTGGGGGGAGTTTACAGTGACTTTTCAGGAGTCTAGGTCCATCAAACAACATTAGTCTAGAAAGAGTACACAGGTTCTCACCCTTTCTGGAAACAAAAGAAAAACCTCTTTTCCAAAGCAACAAATCCTTAGACCCAAATTTTGAAGTCAGGAAACTTTTAACATATATATTGTTGGTATAGCTTTGCAGTCCATATAATGAAATGTCTCTCTGTACTTAGCTCATTTACACTCAAAAAATTTAAAGAAAACACATAATATGCATAATTCAGACTCTCTGTGTTTATTCCATCTTTGCATGACTTATTTTTCTTACTCTATTTCTTTTTCTGCAAGTTTACTTTGTCTCTTAAAGACTTTGTTTTATTTTTTAACAACCATTTACTTCTTTTTATAACTCTCTATACTCTTTTTCTTCTCTCTCCCATGACTATATCAATTTTTTTAAACACACTGTGATCCATTTAGAGAACTTTCTCATATGAATTTGTCTTTATTGTGTATCTGTAATCCTTTTCTTATTAGGACCCCTTCTTAAAATGCTAAGCGGCAAGGCTAGAACTAATGCCACTTTGCCTTTTGACTCTGTCAGTTCATCATGTCGGAGGTCCAATCACCTCCTCTGCAAGCCATGCTCACAGCCCCATTTTCAGGGACACAGTAAGTCTATGATGCCACTAAGCAAGTTGTAGCACTTTGCTCACAAACCCCATTTAAATGCTTTGTAGCCATATTTTCCAAAAGAGTCAGCCATTTGTGCTGGCAAACTAGAAAGCCATCATTTTTTTTTTTTAAAGAATCTGCAGTTTTTAGTGTACTTCCCTTGTAAACAGAACCTATCTGATAAAACGCTGTTACCAAGAAGTTGTGCTTGGCTCCTGTTTTTGTGGGTTTAGAAGCCTCTTTTTTTAAAAAGCATTCTTAGATTTTAGGTAGAAATTTTTGCCCTATGCTGGCAAGCCAAGTGTTGGCAGATGCTGCTAGTTCATTTCTCAACTTTCCTGACTCAAAATAATGACACAGAAACTATATTATTTGCAATACTGTTTAGCCAATAGCTCTAGCTTCCTATTGACTAGCTCTTACATCTCAAATTACCCACTTATATTAATCTGTGTATTACCACATGACTGTAGCTTAATGGCAAGTTTCTGGTGTATCTGTCTGTGGTGGCAGCTGCATGGCTTCTCTCTGACTCTGTCTTCTTTCTCCCAGCATTCAGTTTAGTTTTCCTACCTAGCTTTACTCTCTTAAGCCATTGGCAGAAAGCAGTTTTATTAACCAATGGCAATGAAACATATTCATAGCATACTGAGGAGAATCCTGCATCAAATATTCATAAGGGAAATTGGTCTGTAACTTTCTTTGTTCAATCTTTATGTGGTTCGGATATTCAGTTAACTCTGGGATTAGAAAATAAATGGGGCAATGTCTCTTCTGTTTCTATTTTATAGAATATTGACATTAACTCTTCTTTGAAAAGTCTTATTGAATTCTTTACTAAATCTGTCTGTCTGTGGGCTCTTTTGGGTAGGGGGAGGTTAGGAGAACTTAAATGACTGCTTCTATTTCACTAGGAGTTTTACATATATTTAATTTGTTTACCTGATCTTGATTTAGTTGAAATAAGTTATATCCATTGGGAAAACCATCCATTTCTTCTAGACTTTTAATTTTTTTGACTACAGATTTTGATTTGCTTATTTGTTTGGAGGGTTTTGTTTGTTTGTTTGTATAGCCCCAGCTGTCCTGAAACTCACTCTGTAGGCTAGTCTAGCTTCAAACTAAGAGATCCTCCACCTGTGTCTGCCTTTAAGAGCTGTGTATTCGTTTTCATTAAAATCTAGAATGTCTTTAATTTCTTTCATTATTTACAAAAAAAATTTATTCCATAGAGAATTGTTCATTTTCCATGACCTTGTCATCTTTATGTTGTTCCTGTTGTTCTAATTATCCAGCTTTAATATGTCTGATGGGATGCAGGAAATTAATTTAACTTTTTCGTATCTGTTAACACTTTCTTTGTGTCTGAGTATGTGTTCAAATTTTTTAGATTTACTATTTTCTTTGAATGATGTATTCATATCATTTACCCATATCTTCAGTGCCTAAATTCTCTCTTCCTACTCTTGAATTCTGTTGAAAATTTCCTCTGTAGTTCTATTCAAATTCCTAAATATTTCATTTCCAGAATTCCCTATTTGGGTTTTCTTTGTTTTTTTGTATTCCCAATTTCAAATATTGAACAGTTTTATTTGTTTCCTTCCATCATTGTTTTCTTGGATTTTTTTAAGAGATGTTTTTACATTGCCTCCAAATTTTATTTTTCTGGATTCTGTTAAGATATTTAATTTTTTTTTCTTTTTTGGGGTCATCTATCATCATCACATATTTGGTTTTTAAGATATTTTTTCTTGTGTTTCATCTATGTTGAAATATTCTGGTAGGCTAGCTGGGCTGTAGGGAAGATATATTACCTTGGCTATTATGTTCTAATGTTGGCATTTACGTCTGTGCGATGATAATAGTTCTAGGTGCTGATTTATTAATTTCTCTTGGCTGGGATGGTGTTTTTTTTTTCTTAATTTCTGTTTCTTTGCTGGTTTTTCAGACAGTTGTGATGAGACCATGGGAGCAGGGGAGACTGCCTTGGGTGCTCTGCTACAGATTAGGGGATGAGGCTGGGGGACTGGATCTGAAGGAACAGAAAGATAAGTGAAGGTCTCCAGGCAGCCTACCTTGTTTTCAGGCCTGTGGAGCCTGTAGTTTAGCAGGAAGTGCCTGCTGAAGTTGGTTGTTCAGATACTGAGACTGAGTGGGTGAAGGATGCTTAGGGGGGAATGGTATGTGGGATTCACAGGAGACAGACGTGAGCAAGGGGAAAGAAAGGGTACAACTTTTTTTTTTTTTTTTTTTTTTTTGCTTCAGTGCCAGATAAAACAAAGAGATGAGATTTGAAGGGGAGGAGGGAAAGGTAAGGCTTCTCACTGGGCTTACCTGTTTATCTGTTCCACTTAGCTAGTGTGGACTTAGTAAATGCCTGCTGCTATTTGATGCTCAGGTATTGGCATGTGTTGGTGGAAGAATGGTTGGAGGAGATCTTGTGCTCTATTGAGAATGGGGTCAGAGAGGATGGAGAGACCAGATTAGGTTTTCTGCCACAGAGGTGGAGATAGGACTGACTGGGGAGGGAAGGGCTGTTGGATCTCAGGAGCAGAAGGAGAGATGTGGGTCTGCCTTCAGCCTACTCCTTGTCCTAGGGAGAGTGGCGCTGTGGTTAGTAGGAAGTGCTTGCTAAAGTTGGGGTCTCAGGCAAAGCAATAAGCGGGAAGGTTAGAAGGGATAAAGATCTGTGGGCTCTGCAGGACATGATGGAGACCCCATGGAAAGGTTGCCAAAGGTATTCAACTGCAGAACTGTGGATGAGAATGGAGGACTGGATCTGGGACAATTCAAAGAGATCTGGTCTGCATGTCACCTACCTGATTTTTCTTGCAGCCCTAGCCTGTGAGTTAGTAGGTGGTTCTGGCTACTATTAGTGACTGGAAAAAAGGCAAGGGTGGAAGAAGGAAGATTAAAAGTGGAAGATTGTGAGATCCATATGGCAGGAAAAACTTTCGAGAGCTGGGGATAAAACTGCCATGTGTGATCTGTGGGATCAGAGAGAAAAGATAATCTCTTCAGGTAACCTATCTAGTTTGCAAACAAGCATTTTCTATTGCTTAGAAGCCTCAATTTCAATTTTTGAAAAGGTAAGTATAAGTAAATGCATTACCTTTACATTAAATTTTATATTAAGCATTAAATTAAAAATTCCAGGAATAACCAATCTATAATTTTTAACAACTTTATGACATGTAAGTAATTCATAAATAAAACAATTGTAGTTACATATATGCAGGACTAAACAGTGTGTGTGTGTGTGTGTGTGTGTGTGTGTGTGTGTGTGTGCGCGCGCATGCGTGGGGAGATTCTAGCACTATCAGTGGCCTGAAAAATACACTTGGGAACTTGTCCTTCAAGGGTACGGAGAGATAACTGTAAGCTATTAGTACAAAAGAAGCCATGGGCCAACATTAAAACTATATTTAAAACTAAAAGAAACCAGTCTTAAAAAAAAAGACTTGCAAAAAAAAAAGAAAGAAAGAAAAGAAAAGAAAAGAAAAGAAAAGAAAAGAAAAGAAAAGAAAAGAAACCAGTCTAGAAAGGCTCTACCACACACTGTGTGTTAATGGAATGACATTCTGAAGTACTATGAAAATATTACCAAGAACAATGATGAGTGCTTAGTAAGGGCTCAGAGAGCAGAGAGATTTTAAAAAGATAAATCCAATGGGACGTTTTAAGAGTTGTGAAACGATACTGTATCAGATCCTAATTATAGATCTGTATAGCATTTTATATTCAGAACTATAAAGTCCAGAAGGGAACCTCTGGAGAGTCTCAGAACACACAACTAAAAGAATCATTAGGAAGGGAGAGATTAATTTAGAATTTGAAATGTTACAAAATAATCTAACCTTACTATAAACACTTGTTAGAAGCATGGGAGAAAAGAAAACAGATTCTACTTCATGTAGGCAGTGAGTAAAATCTGTGGGGCAGAAGGGGGCATCAGCTCCAGTCTAGCTGCAAGGCTGCCTGGTTGACAGTTATTTGAAGATGTATACAGTTATTGACTTTAACTTTTAGGTTTCCTCAGTCAGAGACTGGTTTGTTTAAAAAATTCAATTGATGGGAAGCAGATGTTGTATTTTGATTTTTATTATTTTTGACAAGTCTGGGTATTTAGTGGGCACTTTTAGATTTATATTATTTTAATTTTATATATGAATGTGAGTCATGAGTAGGTCAGTAAACATGAGTACGTGAGCCTGTGGAAGTCCAAATAGAGCTTTATATCTTCTGGAACTGGAGTGACAAGTGGTTTAAAGCTGCCCTGCATGGTTGTTGAGAACTCAACTTGTATACCCTTGCCAGAGCGATTAGTTCATGCTCTTAACTGATGGAGGCTTAGAACACATTTTAATAATATGTAGTGCTCCTTTCCTATAATTTGCATTAGCTCTCCCCATTTCCAATATATCTCCCTTGAAGTTTCATATCTCTAATATATGAATTGAATTCATCCTGGCCCTATGCACATGGATTTGGAGTTGTGCACACTGGTGTGGACACTTTGATAGTGGCCATCCCTCTAAAGATAGTGTCTCTCACTCTGTCAGCAGCAAGCAACAGCTAATAGCTCTGGTAGGAGTGGTGAAGAGGCCAGACGTGGGGAGGAAGGAGAAAGCTGTACAAAAGGTAGTATCTTTTTCAGCAGTATTCAGGAAAGGTATTCAAGGAAGTAGCCTGTCTGCATTCTTCCTGCTATCATCTTCCAGAAAATTACTGCTGTGCAAGCTGGGGCAGAATTCAGACTAATTCACCAGACAGTGTCTGTTGTGCAAAGCTTTCAGTGGCCAAATTTTAAAGGGCACATTTTGGTGGAATTTGAAGTTAATGGCATAGTTTCTTTAAATTTGCTTTTGAAAGCCCAAAATTGCATCACCATTCTTTGGTGTTTTCCAGTGTTGATATGATTTGTGGAGGCTTAGATGTAGAGGGCACACCCAGGGATTTTCAAAGTCAAAAGGAGCAATTTCTCCTATCACAAAGATGTACAGAAGAAAGAAATGAAATGAAATGAATCACTGAATTTTATGTGTTAACAATGAATATTTTTATTTAAATCTGAAAGACAATTTTAACATGAGGCTATAATTTAAAATGAAAAATGTCTTCGTAAAAATTTAGTTTAATTTACCAGGATATATTTTCTTACACGATATGATTCTAATGTTCCTTCTGGCCTAAAGAGAAAGAAAAGATCTACAGTCCTTATAAATGGGTACAACGAATGGGCTGTGAATATTGTTTTACTGTCGCATATTATACTGTGACTTATAGAACACTTGAAGTTGGGGAAATCTGTATTTCCTTTGTATATTCTCATAAATATGGCCAGTTTAATGAATATAATTATTAAAGGTATCAGGAGTTCTTTCTAATTATATATGAACAAGTACAATAATAGTCTATGTATATGAGGCAATGTAAGGGAATGAAGATGTAAAAAAATAACTGATATGGATATAAAGTATTCAGCATATAAAATTAGGCACAAAGCTGTGCAGTGCAGAGGAAATTGTGCTAGGTGCCATAAAGTGCTTCTGCGACTCCTCCCGAAATTGTATAGTTGGTATTCACCTAAAAGTATCTCAGGGTGACAGTTACACACACATTTTTAAAAATAATAAAAAAGTGAAACAGACATAAGTTCATTCTTTTTCTTTTTCAGTATGCCGTTCTTCTTGCCAGGTTACTGTGTATTAAGGGTTTTATACACAGCCATCTCAGCTAATTCTTAGTATGAAGGAGACTTCTGTATTAGTCCTACATGATAAGAAAAGGAAGGATTAAATGTACATGTTTCTTGTTCCATATAAGGAAAAGGTATAGAAGAACAAAGGAAAGATTAATTAGCAGAGACCAAAGTGACAAGATATATTAGGGTTTAATTTTAAGTAGAGAAGTTATCACTAAAGATGGGAGCGGACAGATAGACAGACGGAAAGACAGATAGAGCAGGCTGAACACACCGCGGGAAAACAGCAGGTAAGCAGCATTCCTCTATGACCTGCACCAGTTCCTGCTTCTAGGTTCCAGCCCTGCTTGAGTTCCTGTCCCAAGTTCCTTAAATGACTATGATGAGGAAGTAGAAGATAAATAAACCCTTTCCTCCCCAGCTTGCTTTTGGTCATGGTGTTTCATCTTAGCAACAGTAGCCCTATCTAACACATTGCTACATATTGAAATGTAGACTGGGTATTCAACAGAAATTGAGTAGAAAACTTGGGATAAAAGAGATGTTTTGGCAGCATATACAATTCTGGAGCTATGAGCTTAAAGACACGGGCTGTGATCCTCCATGTAGCAGCAAAGACTATGAAGCATTTCAATATTAGTAAGCCAATTGAGTAAATGATCTTATCATGAAAGGACTCTGAAAGGGTATGACCACAAAACTGGATAAAAATAGGGAAGATATTAAGTGTTGAATTCAAGAAAATATTAGGTATCTAATCCATATTGTTGCAAGAAAGAATTAGTGATAATATCTGTCAAATGCTATTTGGGGAAAGTAAATCAAAAGGTTTAAGCGTCAATTGCACTGTAAAGATCACAGCGGGAACTCACCAAGGCCAGCTGGCCTGGATCTGAAAAAGCCTGGGATAAAACCGGACTTGCTGAACATAGTGGACAATGAGGACTACTGAGAACTCAAGAACAATGGCAATGGGTTTTTGATCCTACTGCACAAACTGGCTTTGTGGGAGCCTAGGCAGTTTGGATGTTCACCTTACTAGACCTGGATGGAGGTGGGTGGTCCTTGGACTTAACACAGGGCAGGGAAACTTGATTGCTCTTTGGGCTAATGAGGGAGAGGGACTTGATTGGGGGAGAGGGAGGGAAATGGGAGGCGGTGGCGGGGAAGAGTCAGAAATCTTTAATAAATAAAATAAAAAATTAAAAAAAAGAAAAAGAAAAAAAAAGAAATAAAAATCCAAAAAAAAAAAAACAACAACAAATATTCCAAAACAAAGTTTAAACACAGATTTATTAAATAAATGTGGTGGTAAAAGTTATTGAAATGTCCTTCACATAAGAAGTAGGATCTTCAGCTGAAAGAATAAAGAAAGAAGGGCTGGCTGGAGTTTAAGGAGGCATTTTGTGTGCATGTGAAACTTTTACAGAACATAGAGAATGGATGGGAGAGAAGGGATATCACAATGAAGACCCATTGGAGGTTGAGAGAGACGTGGATGAATGCACTGCCCACAGGTAGCGCATCTTTTTACCGCTCTGCTGCCAGCACTGTAGCAATGAAAATGATTTAGCAGGACTACAGCACTTTGTGAACCTTAACCCAGCAAACGGCATGATTCTTAAGCTCCTAATATTGAAATGTTTGTGATAAAAATTGCAAATGGAAGTGGCTTCAAAGAGCTGATGGAAGTCTTTCCACAATATACGGTTCAATTATACACAGTCTATCTGGTTTCTACAATAGAAGCAAGCGCTTTGTATGATACCAGATGCCACACAAAGAAAACCATGATTTCCACTTACATTACGGCTCAACAATTGCTTGAATTTGAGTGGAAAGACAAAAGCATTGAACTTATCACCTTGATTTCTGAACTGTAGGCAAATTCTTGTTAACTTGTGTTCAAAACCATGCGTCATGGCAGACTCTGGGGAGAGTTTAAGGACTGACTTAATTAAATGTAATAATACTTCCTCATATATGTATTTTTAAAATTCAAGTTTAATTACTCAATATAATGCTATTTAACTTTTAAAAAAATTGGATATTCTAAAGATTTTCCTAGAGATCAAACTCTAATGGACACAGTAGAAATAATGAAATTCAGAAGAGGAAGCCAAAATGTAGACGCTGGCAGTGATGACAGGACCAGCCATCCACAATAATCAGAAACTGGGGACTAATTCAATGATTCAAAAGCAACTTGCAATTTATTGGTACAGTTATCTAAAATAGAAATTTTAGCCAATATGTTCATATCTATCACTAGAGATGAAATAAAAAGCTTGCCAAAAAATCTATCACTTAAAAAATGCATTTTGAGTGAATAGGCAGTTCAAGGCTCTTAAGCAAATTGCACTAAAAGAAAATGAAGCATCTTTGGAAGGCTAGAATTTAGAGTAGGAGAGCATAAAATAGAAATATTGTCATCAATTGAAGTTGCTGAAATAGATTACATATTTAAAATATGCGAGGGAACTGTCTTAACTTCAATAAGAAATTGAAGTATTTATAATTTTCAAGATTTTATGTTTAATTGAAGTAGTATTTTGAAGGCTGTGGTTGATGGGACCCTGGTAGGAGATTTGTCAGTTATATGAGATACTTGATCACTACAGATTAGCATTGTATTGTTTAACTTTCCAAAACACTGAGAATGTAGCTATTTATCCTGTTATACTAAAGACTCTGTTTTCTCTCTCTCTCTCTCTCTCTCTCTCTCTCCCATCTTTCTCTGCATATCTTTTAAAAGTAGATTTATATTTTCTTGCCTTACTCATTCACATTAATTTTGAAATTATAAGCATTACACAGCAACTGCAACAATTTCCAAGGAGTCTGCTTTCTTTACTTCTTTATGGAATCTGAGTACCACGGCTACCTGACACACTATCTGGGTCATCACTGTGATCTTTCCTTCCAAGAGAATTTTTCAGATATCTTATTATTCAACCAAGTACTGAATCTGTCACTGAGGATTTTTCCATATTCAGTTATTCACAGAGCACAAAAAATATTACTGTGTTGTCTCATTAGAAAATGGAACATAGAAGCAAAAAATCATGGTCCAATGGTATAATTTAGGCACCTAGGAGATTAAGTGTAATAATAATATAGTTTTGAATTTTTAAAGTTCCATAATTTATGAATTTCTTATAGACAATCTCACCCACATTTTACAAATCTTAGATAAGACAATAAAATTGAAATATTCAAAAGGTTTTAATCCCTTCAAAAATTTGTATGGAATGTTTTTATTTATTTAGATGTAATTATGAATTTTTACAGTAAAATTTGCTATGGTAAATTCTAATCTCCCAAAGCATTTTACAATGATAGTTGAATAAAACTAATTTGATAATAATGCTATACCTTTAATTACTGTAATATATGTTAGCTATTTTAAAGTAGACAAACAAACTACACTGTGACATTTGATGTAGCTTTTAATGCATTTCTATTATTAGAGAAATATACTACAATGATCTAAAGTATTAGCCTGATAATTCATACAAATATTAATAAATTAATACCTTGATTATACAAACTTTTGAAGAGTATTTCTATATGATTTGTTGTATTTTTCATGAAGAATCACATCTGGATATAGGACTTAATGATAATTACTTATAGAAAACAGAGTATGTATCTATATGAGAATTTTTAATAAACCATTAATGAACTATTTAGTATTTAGAGTTGAACTGTGGCTAAAGAGATGACCCAGCATCTAATTGCTCTTCCTACTCTTGCTGAGGACCTGAGTTTGTTTCCCAGCATCCACACCAAACAACTCACTGTGCACCATCTGTAAGTCATGCCCACAGAGGCCAGAAGGAGACAAAAGATGCTCAGGCACTAAAGATAGAATTTGGAATTCAGCTCAAGGATAGACTACTTGCCTACTGTGTGTATATGCAATACATAAAGTTTAACTCCATGCATCAAAACAAACACAACAATTAATTCCTTATACACAGTTCTGTTCTTATTTTCTTCCCTTCCCTCATCTTGCCACCTTCACTGACTTCTTGCTTGGCGATTGATCATCTTGTCATTATTCGTTTCCTTTCACATGTAGATTATATTTAATCAGTACTAACGGAGAATCCCAATTTGGTTCTGCTTTTGAACCTTTATCATAAGTGTATGTTTTTCAGTTTGAAACTGTAAGATTGATTCAGACCTCCCACCATTCTGATTTTGCTGCATTCTTCTGGGTGGTCTCAAAACTAGGCTAAGAATGTCATATTGTGGCAGGTTAAAGCAGCTCCTGTAGACAGGCTTGCCTCTGGGTTTTACTGGCTGTTTACTGACAATGATTTGCTGCGGAGAGCTTTCTGACACACATCGGCATTCTCTCTTTCTCTTCAATGTAACATCCTCTGTTTGGGAAACTCTGCCACTTCATAACCCAGTTCTCTTTCAGTTCATAGAGTTCGCGAGCAATTCCTTTAACTCACAAACACATGTGAGGTCAGCTTTATCTTGGTCAACTGAAGGCCACTAAGGTGAAGACCTCATTACAACTCTCACTGTGTCAAGATGCCGTACCATTGAGTCTGCTCAACTGTATTGTTCATCATTCAGGTGGGGAGTCTAGCCTTGAAACCTCCTGCTGGACCAGAGAAAAAAGCCAGGAAATCCTCTATTTTTAGGTACACAGCTAACATCCGAGTTTCCATTTCAGTACTCCTCTAACTCAGTAGCTGATGGGTACTAAAACACTTAGGGCTCAATAATCCTATTACATAGCATTTAAATCATCATAGAGCTTGATGAAGCTATGATGTGAATGACAACTTTTTTTCAATTTTCTGGCATTCATTACATTCTACAGCATGGCACCTGCTATAAAAATTTTTCCTAACATCTATTGCTCTAGGACCCAGTTGTTGGGCATACTGCGAGCAGTAAGGAATTTTAACCCATGTAGCCCATGCATAATGATCAGACCAGGGTAGGTGGTATGCCTATGGAGCCTGACTTCATACTAGGAATATTTAAGAATCCCCTCTGTTAGATCTTTAAAAACCGATTTAATGTGGGTAACCTAGTAATCCTGCTGTGTTCTAGGGCCTCCAAACAGATTTCAAAATAGGAAAAAAAATTTATACCTTTAAAAACATCAGTACCTAGAAAATGAAAAACTACTTGGTTTTATATCTGTTTTTCCAGAATTGAAAACCAGTACTGTGTTCTTCGTTACCTATCCCTGGCTGGAATTTATTAGAAGCATGGCTGCTAATCACTGCAATTGCCAGGAATAGTACAAGGACCAGATGTCTAATATAAAGTAATTATAGCCTAAAGACAGTGACCAAGAGCAAATTTTTAAATTTACCTGGATATTATAATGGATTTTACTTGCCACTGACTCAAATTCATTACACATTTGTCAGTTAAAAATTGCAAGTAAATTTGATAAAATCACATTATTCTCACAGAATAATTGCTCTCAGAATATATAATTTCTTTCCTTTGTGTTCCAAGAAAATGTTCCTGAAAAGTAGCTAAATAGTTGAAAGTTATTTTTCCTCCTTTCTTCCTGGCTGGTTATTTCAAATGAAACTTTCCTGGGAGCTGTTTTGAAGAACTGTGGAAAAAACAGCCTGCTGTGTACTGCATTTCTGTCTCCAGCTGTGAGAAATAAACTTTCTGTGTGGGCATGTTGTTGTTTTCATTGTGAAGTTAGGTTTCATGTGCGAGAAAACATCATACCATCCACCTCTTCTTCCAATTTTAAATTCACAAATCTTAATATTAAACACACTGCACTATGTTTACAGAGAAGGGACAACTCTAACACCATGCAGTTTTAAAATAAAGAAGAATCCATATGAATGCTAAAAATAGAAATTGAAATTTAACGCTCAGATCCGCAAAGGGAAAGTTCTTTCATTACACCCAGAGGTCTCTCCAACTTCTTTGCATTCACAGATGTTTCCTGACTTAGCCCAGCTTTACATCTTTTGCACAGAGTAATCAACAGAGAAGCTAGGGAAGATTTTGAGTCCAATAATTCTTTCTTTTTAGTTTTGATAACCTTTGAGTTATTTAAAGATTTAATTTAAAGTACAGCAAGAAGAAAAGCAAGAAAACATCTCAAATATCTCCCAATACCTTCAACTGCTTTATCCTCAACACCCACCTACTGTCTAGACAGGAAATATAAAAGTATTTAGAAGGAAAGTCATTGCAAGAAATACACATGTTATTTGAACTTAACCACTGTTTTATATATGTTTAGGTTTTATGGGAAAGAACATAATTAGGTAAATATACATATTCTCTATCACTTGTTTTTAGACAGTAATGAATAAATGCCACCAATGATGAAAAAATCAGCTGAAATATGATTGCCATTGATTAGATTAGTGATTAAGCTGTGGTAAACTGCATTTTATCAAAGACAGAAGCAAAAACTATTTCATGAAATAATAACTATTATCAAAGCTTTTTAATTTAAAGATAGTTTACTAGTTCACAAGAATATGTTTTCACAGAAGTGTTTATCAACATGTATTTGATCCTAGATTTTCAAAGGTGAGGATCAAGTTTACAGCGACACACTCACCTTATACTAGTGATTTTAAAATTGACTTTTGGAGGTTTCAATTTTCTTATCTACAATGTCTGGCTTGGTAGAAATTATCTGGGTTGTCTCACCTGCTTCTGCACTCAATTTGTTGTGTTGCCTAATGTACCACTGTGCTGAATAACTTCATTATGCCTAGAAGAAGATGAGAGTAAAAAGAAAAGGTTACAATGAGAGATCTAAATGTTCTAATAAAATGGTCTAGTCTCGTTATTCTTTGTTTTCTTTATGAATTATTTAACATACATATATACATAAGAAATACAAAGGAGATGACTATAAGGACCTTTAACATTTAACCTAGAGAAAAAGCAGATCCAATTAATTAAAAACTCAGATAGAAATTGGGGTTCAACCTGAACGTCAGAAAACCAAAATAGCCAGCCACTGGCTCTTAGCTCTACCTCAGTCTGAAATGGCAATCCTGTCTCCAACAATCTTAGAATGAGACTGTGTCTGAGAGCTGTCTCCTCCCATTTTATAATCCTCTCAGTTCTGGGATTAAGGTGTGCACCACTAACACTTGGTTTCTATGGTAAACTAGCATAACTCTGGGATTAAAGGTGTGTGTCACCACACCCAACTACTCTATTTCTTTCTTTTTGCTTAAGGACTTTCTTTATCCTTTTTCTTTTCTCTCCCAAGCTTACATATATTTTTAAACACACTATAAACTGTTCAGAGGTTTTTTGTCATACGAATCTGTCTTTTCTGTATATCTCTCTTTTTCTGAGCATACGAGTCTTTAATTTGTTAAGCAATTGGCTTCCTGTGAGTCTAGCTTCATGGTGAAGGTACTGGAAGAAGCCACATTTTATTCCCGCAACTCTGTGCAGTTTCTAGGTTTATACCACCACCAAGAAGTCTGACGCCGGCTGCTCATAAACACCATGTAAATGTTTGGTGGCAGGGCCTCTTAAAAGAGCTGTGATGTTTTTGCTGCAAACATTGAGTCAGGAAGTCTCTCTTACAGGAGCCATACCTCTGCTGGCTTCCAGCAAACAGAACACACCAGAGATAATGCTGCTACCAAGAAGCTTGACTCTGTTCGTTTGTCTGTCTAGAACCCTTTTTAAAAAGGCTTCTCAGTCTTTATGCGGAAATTCTTGCCAAACTTTTGGACACCATTTGTAGATAGAAGTTTCTATCCCACCTGGTTCCTCAGTCATTTATTCCCAAAGACACACAGAGAGTCTTATATTAATTATAAACTATTTGGCCTATTAGCTCAGGCTTATTATTAACTTGCTCTTACAACTTAAATTAACACACAATTATTATTTTTGTTTAGCCACCTTTTCCCATTGCAGTATTTTCATCTTGCTTCCTCTGTGGCTAGCAATTGCATCTTTGGGGGATCCTGAAAGAAAATTTTGGGTTAGTTGGTTCAGTCCCAGGAGAGGTAGATGTATCATTAAGTCTATGTATCATGGGTAAGTGAAGTGCTTGTCTCAAGTCCTGGTTAGAGTAGTCTGTAGTAGTAGAGGACTTTGAGCACCTCTGTTGCAGTTTCCTCTGAGTTCTACAACTGGAACAGCCTCAAGACTGCTGACTGAGATAAACCAGACTGCAGTAAAGACTTGACCATAATCTTAAATTTTCCTTGGGTCGCCTAAGATTATTAGTGTCCTCAATCAGCAGGAAGTAACTGAGAAAACTATGGCCACATTCTCAAATATTGGATTATGGATGTTTGTCTTGTTTAGAGTATTGGTTACAAGTTGTTATTCATAGTGGTCAGGAAAAAGCTAACCAGAAGAGATTAGATTTAGAGCTCTTGTTTCTAAAAGAAAAAAAAAAAAAAGAGGAAGTATTGTGGAATAATGATCTTGTATCCTGTAAAGATATCTCAATCGTATCGGTTAATAAAATGCTGACTGGCCAGTAGCCAGGCAAGAAGTCTAGGTAGGGCAACCAGACTAGGAAAATTATTGGAAGAAGAAAGACTGAGTCACTGTTGCCACCCAGATGCAGAGGAAGTAAGATGAAAACGCTGCACTGAGAAATGGCAACAACACACAAGGCTAAGCATAGATAAGAATTATGGGCTAATTTAAGTTGTAACAGCTAGTTAATAATAAGCTTGAGCTAATAGGCCAAACAAGTTATAATAAATATTTATGTTTCTTTGAGATTGAATGGCTATGGGACCAGGCAGAACAGAAACTTCCATCTACAAATTAGAATTTTCAATATAATATTAAAGGAGAAAAAAATAGTAATGATTGTAGAAACACGTAAATAAATTTATTAGCACTTAAAGGAAAACTCCCAGGGCAGTCAAAATGCAAATATCAGCAGCTTCCCAAAGAAGGAGAATGGAGGGCAGAACCAAAAATATAAAAAAAGTAAACAAAATTGTAGCATTTAAATTAAGCCAGTATGAAGGTCAGACCCATGGTGGACAAGAAACAATAGGAGTGAAGGTATCTTTAGAGACAGAATAAGGTAGCTCAAACTGTCTGTTAGAGCAGGCTTACAATGGAGATTAAAAGATGAAAAAGGATACAGAGATCTACCAAACCCATGTCTGCAATCCTATAAGATGCAACAATCACATTGCTTTATTTACCTTACACATTAGCCAAAGCCTGCCTATTATGAAGAATTTCAGACATAGTGAATGTTTAGCTGTGACATCTGAATCAGGTTACTAATTATATGTATATTAGACTGTTACTCAAAGACAAAACTGATCTTTGACTAATAAAGTACGAATGAAGAATTAGTCAAAACACATTACTTATTTATATTTGATTAGCAATTGTTTTTGATTATCAAAGGATAACTACAGACATTGCCTCAATGAATAATAATCACACTAATTTTATATGTAAAAATCTACTAGTATATACATTTGGGTATTGAAAATCTGAAGTATTTAACAATATGTAGATTATGTGTATTGTAAAAACGTGTCCTAGAATACTCCCACTGATACCATGAGTTTGGCAATTAACAACTAACTAATCTTTCATAATCAGATTATTTTTTCCATTCTGAATGCTAAATAATATGAAATGCAATATGGCTGTCATTATTATTAATGACCATTAGTTAAAGTCATGTTTACTTTCTGGTTTAAAACAAAAGATTCTTCATCTTAAAGTGAATTGAGTTTGTAGATTTCCTAAAACATTATAATATTTCTGATACTCTCCTCTCTATAAAATAAAGCTCAAGGCCGTTACTAAATGTTGTATAATTATTTGAAATTTAAAAATTTTTATCTTGTGACTTCATGATCATTCTAAGGTTGTGAAATAATATAACACTCACTATTTACATGTGCACTGATGTAAAAGACCTGTTAAAATGGTCAGTATTTAAAAGTCTGGTATGCAAAACTGCATAGTTTACAACACTTGACAGTGGTAATAAATCCCTATGTACTTTCAGTGCTATAAACTAAGTTTATACATAAGATATATTAAATATTTCATTGACTTTTATGAGGGTTTATTTGATTTATAGTCCTATAAGATTTTTCCTTAACACCTAAAACATTATATCATAAAATTAACTTCATATTTGAAAATGCCCATATTAAGTGTACATAAGTGTAATTATGATAACCCCATCATCTGCCTTCCTATTGCTCAATTATCATTATTAAAATTACCTCCCATAATTTATTTTTTCCACTTTAGAAAGTTGTATAATTGGTTCACTCAAATATTAAGAGACTGACTTTCTAATTTAGTTTATTGTCATTGATATTCAGGCATGTGTTTATTTGGTCATAACCTCTCTTTTTTTTCTAGGTAATATTATATTGCACTACATGTAGTATTTTACTAACTGAAAGAAAGTGCAAAAGATGTCTTCAGGTAAATATGACTGATATATGGTGAATGTATAAAGGTGTTTTATAGACATTTTAGACAAGTTTCTGATCTCCTTAAGGGTAAATGAACAATTGTCAGATTTAGTTTGTTTTCTTCCTTGTCTCACTTCTCCCTTTTCCTTTTCCTTTTTTTTTTTTTTTTTTTTTTTTTTTTTTTTTTTTTTTTTTTTTTTTTTTTTTTTTTTTTTTTTTTTTTTTTTGACTGAGGGGTTTCAGTTATCAGTAGTCCTTGAAGCCTTCAATTCTCTGGCTTCTAATTTTCTAATTTTCCACTGAGGATGACTTTGAGCTTTAGATCCTTATGCCTCAACTTCTCAAAAGTACTAGAATTAAATCTGGAAGCATCACCATACCTTGTTTAGGCAGTGCTGATGATTGATCTCTGGGGCCTTGTGCATGTCAGGCAAGCACTCAATCAAAAAGCTATATTCCCAACACGTTATTTGTGTAGCTTAGGCGCTTTTGCAGGACTCTTAACAGTGGGATATGGAGTGTCTCTGACGCTTTTGCCTAATCTTAGGTCTTCTTTCCCCTTACTGGTTTGCCTCGTCCTCCCTGATATGACAGTTTGTGCCTAATCTATTGCATCTTGTTATGCTATAGTCACTTGATATCCCTGGGAGCTCTGCTCTTTTCAGAACGAAAATGGAGGTGCAGTGGATCTGGGGGAGAGGGGAGGTACAGGGAGAGTGGGAACTGGGGGAGTGGAGGGCGGGCAGCCTGTGGTTAGGATGTATTGGATGAGATTATAATAAATAAAAAAAAAAAACCAACAATAAAAAAATAAATAAAACACTACTTATTTTTAGTAAGTTGACAGTGCTCACAATATTGTATTAAGATATCTGTCATTTTTTATGTCTGACAATCACAAAGCTTTCTGAATGTAGTTTTACAAATCATATACAAGATGGAAATTTTCACATATTATTTCTTCAAATATTTTTCATATCCACTGTTCTCTGTTCAAACATACAAAAATGAGTTTCATATTTCTTTACTCACTTGTATCTATATCTCTTTTCATTTCTCATTACCTTTTTCTTGCTTGTTTATAACTTAGTGATATATAAGTTGACAGTTCTTTTTAACATATGCTTTGCTGTTCAGTACAGCCTATGAGTTCTGTAATTATATACTACACTTCTATAGTTTATGGTCATCATTCTTTTTTTCTTTTATTTGTTAATTTTCTTAGTTATGTTTCCAGAGTTTAAGTGATTTTTTTCCATTAAAATTGTGCAATTTTAATTTTAAATTTGAGTTTTCAAATAATTTCAATATCTGTACTATGTTCATTTTAAATATTTCTAAATGAAAAACCTTTAGCTACTGCAGAAATTTATGTGTTAAAGGGTTGGCTCCAGAGTGAGACAATGGAAATGTAGGGGAACCTTAGATAAGAAGAGCCAGGTGTGATGTCCTTAGGATGTAGTAGGCTTTAAAATATATGGTGCCTTCTGAGTTTTGGAATTTTGCTTCCTTGCAATGATATGAGTGCTTTTGTCCCAGTGTGAACACCTATCATGATGTGATGCCTCCCCAGAGGCCCAAGCTCATGATGCCAGCCAATAATGGATTTTATCATCCAGTGTTGTGAGTCAAACACATTTTCCTCTTTATATGTTAGTTATCACAATTATCCCATTTCATTGGTAGAGAGCTGACTGAACACACCTACTAATGAGCATTTCTCCATTACTTGCTGTGAAGATAGAAGACAAAGAGAATTAAATATTTTTCCCTGAATAAATGAAATGAAAGTTATTTAATAAAATGACTTTAATAGAGTGTTTCTAAGACAAACCTAAATAACACTTAAAAATAGGCTTATTTTCTATTTAATTTAAAGTATCTTACTCTTAGAAATTACAGCTTAATAAAAATCATGAAGAGAATAATTTAGTCCCATGTTTATATGGGATCAAAGCTAAATATATTTTAAAAATTAGTCACGTTTGTATCATTGCCTAATATTATAAGCATTATAAATAATAGTCCATCTCTTCTTTTTCATTTGTAGATGATTAAAATGACCTCATTGTAACTAACAAGAAAAGAAAAGCTGCTATACCTCTTATTTCTTTCAAATATATCATAGCTGACTGAACACAAATAAAATAATTTTAATCTTTCCACAGAAGTCTTCATCCTTACAATAAGATCTCAGAGTCTGTCCAACTTTGTAACAGCGATAAAACCTCATATGTCCTATAAGCAAATTCTTACTGATGTTTTCTTCCGAGAAAGCACTAGAAATTCAGGTAGGAGTTTTTTGACAGAATGAAAATGGTCAACACTACTTCTCTCCTTTGAACCGTCTTCATTCCAAGCATAGCATCCCTATTGGTAGGCTTCAATGGTAATAGGAGTCATGGAATCAATGCAGTCTATTTCATGAACAATGTAACTTTAAATATTTTAATGATCTTTTTTATTCTCTCAATCAAGAAATGAAGAAAAGAAACGTATCTGGGGTATGATTAAAACAATAATAATGAATGTAGGGTGTTTCATGCCTAGAAATTTGTTGGCGATACTAGAGGAGTAAAAGTCAAGGGAGTAGGGGGCTGGAGAGATGGCTCAGAGGTTAAGAGCATTGCCTGCTCTTCCAAAGATCCTGAGTTCAATTCCCAGCAACCATCTGTAATGAGGTCTGGTGCCCTCTTCTGGCCTGCACCACAGACAGAATAAATAAAT
>NW_026068009.1:2243601-2351803 GCF_014885135.2 Alexandromys fortis
GGAGGGAGGGAGGGAGGGAAAGAAAAGAAAAAAGTTTATATTGAATCTTTAGCAGAATGTTTATATTTACTTTGTTAATCCCACTGATTCATGAGCATGGGATCACTTTCCCTCTTCTGATACCTTCTTAGGTTTCTTCAATATCTTAAGGGTCTTATTCTACAAATCTCTTACCTGTTTGATAAAAGCCATCCCATGATACCTTATATTATTTGGGACTATAGTGAAAGGTGTTTCTCTGATTTCTTTCTCAGTCCATTTGCCATTTATATACTGTAAGGCTACTGATTTTGTGAGTTAATTTTGTATGAAGAAAAATTACTGAATTATTTATCAATGGCAGGAGTTTACCAATGGAATTTTTGGGTCACTTATATAAACTATCATATCATCTATAAATAAAGATGCTTTGACTTCTTCCTCTCTATTTTTGTATCTCCTTGATCTCCTTTCCTCTTTTTGCTCTAGCTAAAACTTCAGATACTATATTGAATAGATTTGGAGAAAGTGGACAACCTTGTCTTCTTTCTGATTTTAGTGGAATTGTTTTGAGTTTCTCTCCATTTAAGTTTGATGTTGGCTATGGGCTTACTGTAAACTGCCTGTATTAATTTGACATATTCCTTGTTATACCTAAAATTTCTAGGACGTTTATTATGAAGGGGTATTGAATTGGGTCTAAAGATTTTTAGATAGCTAATGAGATGCTGTGGTTTCTGTCTTTCAGTATGTTTATGTGATGAACAACATCTATGATTTATGTATCTTGAACAGTCTCTGCATCACTGGGTGAATAGTATTTGCTTATGGTGCATCCTTCTTTTGATTTTTTTCTTGAATTTATTTAATAAATATCTTACTGAGAATTTTTGCATCTATGTTTATAAAGCAATTTGATATGGGAGTCCCCTCCGTGTGCTGTGATTACCATTAATGAATAAAAAAATAAAAACTGCTTTGGACCTATAGCAAGGCAGAACTTAGGTAGGCAGGGAAATTTAGGATGAATGCTGGGAGAAAGAAGGGCAGAGTCAGGGAGAAGCCATGGAGACATCACTGGAGACAGATGTGCTAAATCTTTGCTGTCAGGCCACGATCTCGTGGTGATGCACAGATCAATGGAGATGGGTTAAAATATATGTCAGAGTTAGTCTATAAGAAGCTAGAGCTAATGGGACAAGTAGTGATTTAAATAATACAGTTTCTGTGTGATTATTTCAGATCTATGCTAGCCAGGTGGCTGGAAACCAAAAAGCAGTTCTCTCCTCCAACAGGAAATTGGTTTGTAATTTCTTTTTGTTGAGTATTTTTGTGGTTTAAGCATCAGAGTGACTGTGGCCTCATTAAATAAGCTGGGAGATGGCCCTTCTGATTTTATTTTGTGGAATACATTGGTGTCTATTGGCATTAAGTCTTCTTTGAAAGTCTGATAGAATTCTGTGCTGAAACTTTCTGGCCATGAGTTTCCTTGTAGGTTGGGAGACATTTAATATCTGTTTCTGTTTAACTAGGCATTATAGGTCTGCTTCAATTACTCATCTAGTCTTGATTTAACTTTGTGCAGTATCAGAAAAAATATTCATTTCTTTTAGATTTTCCAATTTGTTGCAGTGCATGTTTTTACAATATGCCCTTATGATTTGCTTTTTATTTGTTGTTTGGTTCCCTTTTAATCTCTGATTTCTTAAATAGTATCCTCTTTATTCTTTCTCTGCTCTTAGTTAATTTGTACAAAAGTTTGTCCATGGCATTGATTTTCATAACAAATCCTTGATTCATTGATTCTTGGTTGTATTTTTGGTTGTTTGTTTCTATTTTATTGGCTTCCATTCTGTGATTGACTATTTCTTGTCATCTACTATTTTTAGGTGCAATTTGTTCTTTTATTTTTGGTTGTTGCTGTTGTTTTAAAGCTCTCAGGTGTCTGTGAAGTTGCTGGTATGTTATTTCTCCAATTTTTTATGTAAACACTGAGTCCTATGAACTTTTCTCTTAGAATCACCTTCATTGTATTCCACAAGATTTGGGTTGTGTATATTTCTCTCTAATCTACAAAGTCTTTAATTTCCATATTGACCCACTTTTTCATTCAATAGTGCTTTGTTCAATTTCATAAGATTGTAAGGTTCCTGTTTTTGTTTATATCCAGCTTCAATCTATGGCTGTCAGATAGACTATAGAGTTATTTATTTTTTTGTAGTTTTTATTTGCTGTATATTTTTCCCATTCCCCTTCCTTACTCTGTTTTCCCTGCCACCCCTATCCCCTACCCTTCATGCTTTCAATTTTCTGGAGCTATAGATTATAGTCTGGTTATCTTTTGTTTTGCTTTATATCTTCTATACAGTTATGAGTGAGGAGTGAGTAAAGACCATCTTTGTGTTTCTGAGTCTTGGTTACCTCACTCAAGATGTTTTTTTTTTTTCTAGTTCCATCCATTTGCCTGAAAAATTCAAGATGTCATTGTTTTTTTTTTTTTTTAACCACTGAATAATACTACATTGTATAAATGTACCACATCTTTTTTGTTAATCATTCTTCAGTGGAGGATCATTTAGGTTATTTTCCAGGTTCTGTCTATTATAAATATTGCTGAGCAAGTGTCCTTGTGGTATAATTATCCTTTGGGTATATGCTCATGAGTGATATAGCTGGGTGTTAAGATAGATTGATTCCCAATTTTCTGAGAAACTGCATACTGATTTCCAGAATTGCTATACAAGATTGCAAGCAGTTTCTTTATTTAATTAACCAATGACCTTCCTCCATCATTTCCCCTTTTTCTGTTTAAACAAAAAAGGAAGGCTTTAACTTTAACATAGCAAAATTACATATAACAAAACAGTTATCAAGTAAAAATTATAATAATCTATATTATAACTAAGGAAAACTATAACTATAGCTAACTATTCTTAACTCCATCAGAGTCCAGAAAGATACAATATTACCTAAGCAAACAAGAAATAAGCAACCAATGACCTTCCTCCATCACTGAGCAGTTTATCAAACCACACTGTTGTGACAATTCAGTTTTGTGCTTATGTATCAATAACCCTTTTCATGATATTTTTACTTGTGAAATTATAATATAATTATATCATGATCTGTTTTACTTTACTTGCTTCATCACCTACCTTGTACTCCCCCCGTCTCTCTCTATCAAATTCATGTCCTCTTTTTCTTCAACTTTTCTACATAACATGCATACATACATGCGCTCACACATTTATATATAATTATAAATGTACAACTTGCTTTATATTTATGTTTCTCATATGATTTCAGGACTGACCCTTTGGTATTGAGTAGCTAATTGGGTGCCTCTTCTCGGGGCAGACTTTCTCCCTCTATCAGCATTCTGTAGTCTTTGAAAGCAAGTGTACATTTTGATGACTCAGTAGAAGCTCACTTTCCAGTTGACAACCACTTCTTTTCCCCCATTGTTCTCTATTTTCTGCCTACTTCACAAGTTTAGAGCAATTTTAAGACAATTGGTCTCATTGATGTTTTAACCTGTGCTGCAAACTAGAAGGCATAAAAATGACCATATCAAAATGATGGCTGATGATCAAATTTCTCATTAAATTTGCAAGCATGGGAATTGAAAATATGGAGAAGATTTTGATATACATGTAACTCGGATGTCCAAAAATCATGTTATACTTGTAGAACAGGAGAGAACAAACAATTAGAAAATTAATGTAATGCAGCAGATGGTGACAGAGTGTGAGGTGTCTCAATTGAACTGTGTTTTTCTACTTGTATGTTTAAATGTTGTAGAGTATCTTACAATTTGTCAATTATATTTTCTTAATCTAGTATGAAGAAACTTTGTGTTGTCACATACTATTATGAAACATTCTTCAATATCTTTCCAAAAAGAATTGTTCACTGACATATTTGTAGACCTTGCCAGTTGAAATCTGTAACATTCAATTTAATAATGAAATGCATTTTTATATTATTCTTTAAAGATGAATGACTCTTTACTGCATTGTGAATATCTGTGCTTTAATGAAGACCTGTGCCTTATCCATGAACTAATAAATATTAATAATATTCCACATATTCTTTAGAGTGTGCATAAATCAAATGGTCCTTAATCTCAGTAAGCATGTGAGAAAGAAACAAAGGTTGGCATCCAATTAACATGGTCTGTTAAAGATTTAATGTTCAGTGATAAATTCTCGTCCATTCTTTGGCACTTTTATAAAAAAGGCTAGTAGCAAGTGGAATAAACCAGAGGGATGTTGCTTCATTGATTTGTAATAAATTCTTTTTAAATTATTTGTTTGCAGACAAGAGGAGTTTGTTTTGCAATGAAAGCCATAGGTTATTTAAACTTTTGCCTCCACAGTAAAACCCAATAATAAAATCCAAATCCTCGTGCTATACATAAACCTCATAGTCTCAAAGCTTCGACTTGCTATGTTATTTGATTTTATTTTTAGCTATTCAACTTGTACTTGTTTCTGGAGTCTCTTTTATTATTTTATTGCCAGTATTCAGAAAGTTTTGTGTTTTCAAGATATTTTTTTTCTGCCAGGATTTTAATAAAATATAACAATAAAAGTTTAATTAACAAGTCAACTTTTGCCTACAGATTTATATTCCCAAGGATTTTATATTGGAAAGTGTGTTTGTAAATGATAATATAGACATTTTGTTTCTATAGGTTGAACTATATAAAGAAATTTGAAGATAATAATGAGTTATCTTTTATATGCAAAATGTGACATTTTGAAATAACTGTTAGTCATACATATTGTATCCAGACTAATTCTAAATCTGTGTGATATATATTTGATTGTATATATGTATTGGTAGTACTGCTCACAATGAGCCAGAAAACTGGATGTGAGACCTGTGTTCCCTTGAGGATTGATGTGCGTGCAGTGAGCTTATGGATAAGAGGGTGAACTCACCAGGTTGTAAATAACACAGGATGTACCAGCCTGGCTGGACCTAAAAGGAAGCTATGGCATTCAGTGAAAGTCTGGCATACAAAAGTAACCTTGTTAAGATAGTTGGTCCAAATGCTGAGAGGTGAAAAAAAATGTCTTCAGATAGAAAGATTGACACAGGTGTAGGAGTAGATAAAAATTTGTGAAGAAATTACAGCTCATGAAGTTTGAAATAGTATCTGTAGCTTTCTCTCTCTTAGCCCAGGGACCAAACATTTTAAGAGAAGTGACCTCTGTCTGCCTCACCTTATCCAGGCATCCTAAGCCACTGGAACACTCTTAGTCTACCCAGGTAAGCACATTTTGTGCTCAGGACAGCTTGGTGAGCCCACCTGCGTGTTAATGAAATGGCAGGCACTTCAACCTAAAACTTGGCAGTCATTTAAGAGGAACGTGAAAGCTGCCTAGCATTGATGATCTAGGCATACTTAGAAGCTAGATTCTCCTACAAAACAAAGTCAATCTCTTATATAAAACCCACAGCATAAGAGGCAACTATGTGGAAATGGCAAAGAAGTAACGAGATACTTTGCAGTTATGTACAAACCCATATAGAGCAAAGAATATATGAATCATATAAATCAGCAAATATTCTCCCTTTCCAGCCACATAAAAGCTAGAGGAGACTGCCTATGTTAGAGAAGACAGGGGAGTGGTTAATACTCTAACCTAGATTACTCTGTGTTTCATGAGCATAGCATTGCTCTAAGTCCTGTGGTTACCTCTCCTTGCAATCTTTAATCATATAGATGGCCCCCCTGATTTCTCACACTGTATGGCCTTCTTACTACAAAAAGCAAAACTCCATTTATGGTTCATTTTCCTGATGATACGTGACTAATGTACATCACTAACAAATGGGCATATCAGAAATAATAATTAAGTGTAATAGATGGAATAATTCATCCTAAGTAGCAGGGCTTAGCAGGAAAATTAAAATCCAATTGTAATAAGAAAAAACTAACATTTAGAATTTGGCAGTAGCAAACAATTAGCTATGGAATACACAAAACGCATTCACCTTATACATACAAATAAAACACTTTAATTTATAATGATTTAATAGAATTAATGTAGAATAAAGAACAGACATTTCAGAAATTTGCTCGATTTTAGCACATGTATACCATGAAACTGTCACCAATGAAGACGGCTGACAAATGATAATCTTTCATACTCTACTAGTCTTTCTTCTTCCTTCTTAGACTCCAGTGCCTATTATTGTCTTTTAAATGCAAACATGGCATTGAAGTTCCTAAAATATCATATGAATAAAATCATGGAGCATATATTTCACAACTTTCAGTCACTACAGTTATTTTGATATTCATTTATAAGTATGGGTTTGTTACTGACATCACTATAAATTGCTTCATAATATTCCACCTAATTTACAGATTTGTGTAGTATATCTCAGTTTAAGGAATAGATGGGAGCAGGTCTACAAGGCATCAACTCTTCACAAAGAACTACAAGTGCTTAAGTAATACTGGGAGCCGCAGGCATACTCTTCCTCAGGGAAGAACACATGATCTGGTTTGCCAATACTAAATGTTCAGCTCTGAACACATATTCATAAGGTAACACTATACATCTGGGAAGGTGTTTAAAAGTTAATATATGTACATTTGTATATATGCATAAAAAACAAATAGTGAAAAAAGAGGCCAAGAATTTATAGGAAAACAAGGAGGGATACATGGGAGAATTTGGAGGGATGAAATGGAAGGATGAAATGATGTAATTAGATAATAATCTGAAAAGATAAAAAAGTAATTTATATAGAAAATTCCTATGACAGATTTTGCATGACATCTGCTTTTAATTCCTTACATGAGAAAGAAATGTCAAAAGAAATGGCTAGATCACATCGTTGATGCAAATGTAAACTCCTGTTTTCCAAATTCATAATAGACTACATTCCTACTATAACTATCTTTGAACCTTGATTGCCAATATTTGTGATGGTCATCTCATTTTAGCTCTTCTGACAGATATACATGATGTCATTATGATATTTAATTTGCATTTTGATACCTAGAAATGTAAAAGTATTTGTGTACTTATTTTTTTATCTTTGGTGACTTACTTATTTAAACAAGATGCTGCCCAAAAGTCCGTCAATGAATATTGATATGCACTACAACATAAATCTATCTCAAATGTGTGAGATATCATGTGCTATCACGAAAAGCAAGAAGCAAACAGGAGATATTTAATTATTTTTTTATGATCATGCAAAAATGTTACAGTCAAAAATAATCCAATGGATAGGTAACTGAGAAATGAGAGACAGAGCACAGGAGCAGAAATTATGTACCTATGTGTGGAGTGCAGACTTCATGTACATGTACAAATGACACCTGATAAAACTATATGCACAAAATTATATATTTTTGTTGATTGAATTTACAAAATTAAGACAAAGTTTTTTGTTTATGAATAACTCAATACCCAGAACTTATACAGCATAACTTTGGTGTTTAATATAGTTTACATTCCCCGGTCTATAGCCATGTATTCATTTATTTTTCTAAAATTTTTCTTAATAAACTTCTTTTTGTGCTACAGATCCACATTTTTTCACATCTTTACTAAGTGCTGAATTCTCAAGCTTGTATCCATGGTTTTAAATAGAAGATACTGTGTATATTATACTTGCAATGAATTAAGGATTGTATTTTGCAAGACTCTGAATACTTTTTATTTATATTAAATCACTGGCATGTACATAAAACACAAAAAATTAAAAAGCTTACCAGTTTATAAGGCTATTGGTGTTTGTATCTTGCTCATACCATCTTGACTGTCTAGAACACTTCTGAAATTCTACACTTCAAAAGAAACAGACGTAAACACACAGATTTTTTTAAAATGCCAGTCAAGTATTGTGTGAAACACTGAGCTTAACTCGGTCACCACCTGGTGTCTATGCCAAGGCTCTGCTCCGCACTCATGCCTGGTTTTGATGAATGTGATCCACACTCATGTGAGACAGAGATAAATGCATCTGGATATGAGAAAGCATGTAGTCATTCCAAATAAAATAAGAGCTTTATTTTCCATACTCCAAGCTCAAGCAATTCTTGTTTATTGATTTCCTCTTATGTATTTCAAAGGTTTAAGAATAAATTATTTATCTTCATGGTCTAAAATTTTGAGTAGCAATTTATCGCATTGTTTTTCACAGTTCTTATACTTGAATAGGTAAGTAATTGAAGTTCAGCCTCATCGTCACCGTGTCGTTCTGCTTCTACCTCAGTCTTTCAGGTACAACTACAAATTATGTGCAAGGTTTCAACTTTAAAATCACAATTTTGCTAATGTTACCCTTTTTAACAACTATATTTTAGAAATTTTAAGTGTTTTTTTTTTGCCTTTTGGGGAGAAATTAACTGCTTGCATTCAAGTTCTTATGATGGAATTAACTCCATCAATCAAGGTCATTTTCCCTAATTGTTCACAATTTCATATGAAATTGTTTTTAATTTCATTGTTTGACATTACACCTACTTTGAAGAAAAGTCAAGCCTGTGAATAAAATGCTACATTCACTGACAATGACCTGTTTGTATGTGAATGAAATCCTTGGACAAAGAGAAAATACCTCATCTTAAACATCTTCAATGTTTTCTGATGCGTTGTTTTTTTTTTATGAAACACTATTAAGATGTGCATTTGTAGTATTTTTTAAACCAGAATGTGAATTCACCACTAAAATTCTTTCACCCACCCAAGAAAATCTCAACTTTGCTTTGCAATTGTACCTTTAAACACAGATATTAGTTTGGCTTTATATTTAAAAAAATGGGAAAAGCTAATTTGAACAATGTCACTATTGTTGTTCATTAGAGACAACTCTAGTTGAACTTCAGTGGCTACTACAAAAATGGAATCCATTGTATCTCTAAGATACTAGCTAGTTTTTCCTCTATTAATTTTCTATGTATTATTCGTTTTGAATGAGACAAGGAATATGAAGTCAATTCAGCAAAAAAATTGATGCATTTCAAAATGAGGCCTGAGGGAATGGAAAGATGGTTAAGCAGGATAGAGAACTGGTTACCATTCCAGAGGACTTGGATTTGGTTACCAGAACGATGTAATAGATCACACCATCTGCAGTCCAGTTCCAGGGGTTCTATGCCCTCTTCTGTCCTCTGTGAGTACCAGGCATGTATGTGACACACAGACACTCACTAAACACACCTACATCTAAAATAAAACTCTTTAAAGTAGTATAATTTAAATTAAGACCCTAAATCTAAGAACATGAAGTAATCACTATTAGACTTTAATTTTTCTTTCCTTGATTTCTCATTTCCATTTATACAAGCCATTGACTTTGAAACACTAATTATTTTAACTGCATTAGAATAATAAAGGAAGCCAGTGCTTCTACCATTACCCTCTTAAGGCTTAGAGCTTATTTCTATACTCTTGAGTTGGACCAACCTGCATAGGCTGGAATCTACAGATTATGGTTGAACTACTACTATGTCAGACTCAAACTAAAAATGATGAGAAGTTTCTACTCAGTGCTAAGGAATTCTCACTCTTGGGGAATCTGTTTCCATGGGCAGTGTCCAGTCAGTGGTGGCTATCTCAAATAAATTTAGAAACAGAATCCATATTTAATGGTCAGCTGAGTGAGTAATGATCATTGACAATTTTTGTGTGTGTCTCTGTACATCCAGCTATCATTTAGAATACAGATAAAAAGTTCTTAACCTTTTCACAGAACCATAGAAATAAAATTATGTAATTTTAGGCGACTAAGGTCAGGGATTCTTTTTGTTATTTTTACATATTACAAAAGTCTGTGTAGTTTATAATAAAGTAAAAGCATAAGTTTGTGATCAGAATAAATACACAGCCTTCCTACCCTGGCTTTACCATTCCTAATTATTATCATGTATAGTCCTAACCACTAGGCTCAACCCATGAGTAATAAATTCATCCAGCAATTAACCACTGCAATATTTGTTAAACTCAAGTTATCTTTGTTGGTAATATTAAGCTTAGTTGTATTTTAATGGTCATTTATGTTGTGATAACAAAGCAAACTTTACTTGAAAACTCAGATAAAGTATCTAACTGCTTACTTTATATTCCAACTGTAATTCTTCCAGTCCCAGACTAATCAATATTACTGTTTGATAATACATATTCTCTCTCTCTCCTTATATCTCAAATAAACACACACACACATATAACATATTGATGTTAACTTTAATTTTCTATTTTTTTCTCAGACTCATATTTAATTATAGGTAGCAGGAAATGTTAGAAAAGAAAGAATATTGAAGGGCATAGGGCTCATACTCCAACAATCTAACTAACGCTCATGGTATTTTTAGACTCACTTTGTTACTCAGTGTACCCTGATTCAACTGGTATCTCCTCAAGACAAGTGACCATTATCATCATTAAGAACTATGTTCTCTTTTTCAGACCCAGGCCAGCTGGTCTTGGTGAGCTCCCGATAGAACATCCCCATTGTCTCAGTGTGTGGGTGCACCCCTTGTGGTCCTGAGTTCCTTGCTCCTGCTCTCTCTCCTTCTGCTCCTAATTTGGACCTTGGGATTTCAGTCCGGTGCTCCAATGTGGGACTAAGATTCTGTCTCCTTTCATCCCCTGATGAAGGTTAATATCCAGGAGGATGACTATATGTCTTTCTTTGGATTTACCTTCTTATTTAGCTTCTCTAGGATCACGAATTATAGGCTCAATGTCCTTTATTTATGGCTAGAAACCAATTATGAGTGAGTACATCCCATGTTCCTCTTTTTGGGTCTGGCTTATCTCACTCGGGATAGTGTTTTCTATTTCCGTCCATTTGCATGCAAAATTCAGGAAGTCATTGTTTTTTTACTGCTGAAAAAGCATGGGATAAAACCGGACTCGCTGAACATAGCAGACAATGAGGACTACTGAGAACTCAAGAACAATGGCAATGGGTTTTTGATCCTACTGCACGTACTGGCTTTGTGGGAGCCTAGGCAGTTTGGATGTTCACCTTACTAGACCTGGATGGAGGTGGGTGGTCCTTGGACTTCCCACAGGGCAGGGAACCCTGACTGCTCTTCAGGCTGATAAGGGAAGGGGAGTTGATGGGGGAGGGGGAGGGAAATGGTAGGCGGTGGCGGAGAGGAGGCAGAAATCTTGAAGGAAGGAAGGAAGGAAGGAAGGAAGGAAGGAAGGAAGGAAGGAAGGAAGGAAGGAAGGAAGGAAGGAAAGAAGGGAAAAAGAAAGAACTATGTTCTCCAAAATAGATATCACATACCCAGTTTTACATCACTCAAAAAATTGCTCATTTCATGACATAGGTCATTTCAGGAAGTGTTCAAACAATGATCCATCATGTTTTTCAGAAAAAAAAAAAGAAGAAGAAATGATAAGGACATATTATATTGTACCACTCAAATTTAGACAACTTTTAACCACATTTGAGTGGCAAAATATGCTGTTTCCTAAAATTTCAAATGCAAACATCTAGACATGAAGTTTTTTTTTTCTTTTTCTTTTTTTTTATTGAGAATAAGAAAAAAAAGTTTCCGCCTCCTCCCAGCCTCCCATTTCCCTCCCCCTCCCCCAATCTTCTCCCCCTCCCCCCTATCTTCTCCCCCTCCCCCCACTCCTCTCACCCCCCCCTCTCCTATCCAAAGAGCAGTCATGGTTCCCTGCCCTGTGGAAAGTCCAAGGTCCTCCCCCCTACGTCCATGTCTAGGAAGGTGAACGTCCAAACTGGCTAGGCTCCCACCAAGCCAGAACATGAAGTAGGATCAAAACCCCTTGTCATTGACCTTGGCTTCTCATCAGTCCTCATTGTTCGCCGTGATCAGAGAGTCCGGTTTTATCCCATGCTGTTTCAGTCACAGTCCAGCTGGCTTTGGTGAGTTCCCAATAGATCAGCCCCAGTGTCTCAGTGGGTGGGTGCACCCCCCGTGGTCCTGACATCCTTGCTCGTGTTATCCCTCCATCTGCTTCTCATTGGGACCTTGGGAGCTCAGTCCAGTGCTCCAGTGTGGGTCTCTGTCTCTATCTCCATCCATCACCAGATGAAGGTTCTATGGTGATATGAAAGATATTCGTCAGTAATGTTATAGGATAGGGTCAGTTCAGGTTCCCTATCCTCAGATTCCCAAGGGACTAACTGGGGACATCGCCTTGGGCTCCTGGGAGCCACTCTAGGTTCAAGTCTCTTGCCAACACTAAGGTGGCTCTTTTAACTAAGATATGTGCTTCCCTGCTCCCCTATCCAACCTTCCTTTATCCCAATCTTCCTGTTTCCCCAAGTTCCCCCAATCCTCCCCTTCTTACTTTTCTCTCCCTGTCCCCCCTTATCCCCAACCCACCCCACCCCCAAGATCCCAATTTTGTCCCTGGCAATTTTATCTACCTCCCTTAGCCAAGAGGATAACTATATGTTTTTTCTTGGGTTCACCTTCTTCTCTTCAGGACTTTTCCCCACTTACTTAGTTAAGGCTTCCCTAGTTTTGAATGATTTTTCCTTTAGTAGAGATGGCAGTAATTTATTTGCATTTATCACAAATAATATATCTGTCACTATAGCTAATAATAATTTGATACTAAAGGGTCACTGAATACAAGTGAAGGGAAGGTGAATACTGACATAAATCCCAAATTCTATATCTTCTGAGAAATGTAAAATCAAATATTCTACCCAAAATCCAGGAAAATGAGTAATAATGCCCAAACAAAAAAAGAAAAAACTACTTGAGAATCTACATAAATTTACAGAACGAAATTTGCTATCCGGTGAAAAAAATAAACAAAACACACCCCGAAAAGGTGAACACAGGTTTTTGAAAATAACTTTGTCTACTGTCTTTTTGGTGCTTTCAAATTACTATTTCTTTTACATGAATACTGGGTTTTCACAGTTCTTCCTCACTTCTCTCCAAATCCTTCTGTGATTCCCCCTCCCAGCTCCTCCTCAAATCCATGAAGTCTTATTCCTTAAGTAGTATTATTACACATAAATACGTATTTAAAAAATATTAAATTTAATAGAACACACTGATTATAGATGTTTATAGCTGACTTCTTGTGGTTGGATAAACCCAATGCTTTCATCCACAGAGAGTCTCTCTCATAGCAGCAATTACTTGTCTGAACTTTCCATCTGTAAGATTTTACCATCCTATTTGTGTTTTTAATTGGCTGCAGGATCTACAAAGGCATTCCCTCTGGCTTCCAAATCATCGATTTATGTGTCTTTTCTTGCATTTCTTCTCCAGCCTGCTAGAGTTTTATCTATTTTAATGATTCTTTTTGATGAAGTACTCTACATGTGTCAATTCCATTCTCTTATGTGATTGTGTGGCCTGGTTTTCTCCTTAACATTTCAATTTAACGCTGAGAGGAGAATGTAAAAATCATGTAACATAAGGTTGGGGATTTGTCACATTTTTCAGTCTGGCACTGCTAACATTTGAAGAAGCCCCTTTAGGCAGCAACAGTCTTGATGTGTAAGCAGTGAATTGTGTCTTTAAACACAGGGCAAAATAATACTAGCGTTTTGTGGCAGAAACAGTGACAAGTCAAAAGTCCCATCTTCTTACCCGGTATGCTTAGGAGAATTTATACTGCTCTAGCAGAGAATGATAATTTTTGATGGACTGTGGGCCTGCAGTTATAAAGAGCAAGGAATCAGGAAAGTGTCAACATGATGAAAATCAAAGTGAAAAATTAATAATTGAAAGTGGGCATAATAGACAGAATAATGAGAAATTTCAATAAATTAATCCGAATACATTTGTGTTTGCTGTTCTCCGCTTCAGGGTCAGGAACTAAAAAAATAGTCAGGAAGAGTATTAAAAGAAAAATAGGGATTTTCCCCTCCCTTAAATTTTTATTTTGGAGAGGACACTTCTTCACATACCTTTATCAAGTCACCATGTTTGATGAAAGAAAAACCAGGAGGCAAGAGAGAGAACTGACTCAGTTTTCCCATGTTTGTCTTTGAAAATGATAACTGGATGCAATCACACTCTGGAAAGGACAAAATAATGAGAAATTATAGTTTTGCTATGGATCTTGATATAGGGCAAAGCCATTTTACCTTTTGTAAGTGTATATGATTAAATTTATTAATAAAATTACATTTAAAACCATGCCGATCTTGTAACATATAATGGCAAATTCCAACGTTAGTGGAAATTTGGAAAATAGTGGGTATTTGGAAGTATTAACATTAAAATTCTTTTTGAGAATTCTAAATCTAAATTGAATCTACTCTAAACCTATTTAGTTTTTTATCATAAGAATAATCCACTTTGTTTTACAGATAGCTTAAATGCTAGATATTTCTCCTATCAAAACCCCTGAATCTTGTTTTTACTGAGCTTAAGGCTACAGTACACATGGCAGATACTTATTTAACAATTAGCAATCACAGGTTTAGACATATTAATATCAAATACACTGAAATTTGATCATTTGACATGCCCATTCTCTTTGCACTTTCATTCCCCTCTTTCACTGAAAAATTTATTTTTCTCAACAAACCCATATTTCCTGTAATGATGTCTTTGCATTTCTTTTACCTAGTGTGTTTAACTATGGCTACTTGCATGACCGTGTACACAAAGCTATTTACTAGAACGTGGTAAACCCTTTCAAGATTAGACCACCAAAGAAAATGACACCCAGATCCTTTGCATAGTTTGGCTGCTCATTGTTCCTCTTCCATGATCATTTATAGTTCTTATTGATTTTACAGTAGCTGTGCTAGTAGGCAGTGGGTAGAAACTGTATTATGGAAACTTCAATTTAAAATAATAATACTGTATATGGTGTTATTCTTTTTTCCTGTAGAGATGCAGAGATGAAATCATAGAGGATATGTATTAGTCCTTCTCATCACATACCAGGGTGACAACACACACAGTTCGCAGAAGTAGGAAGGGACAGGAGAAAGATAAAGACTTAAACTATATGAGGTACAAGGATAAAGCTCTCTACTGACACGTATTAAGGTACAAGGAAATAGTAATGCCATCAAAATATGATTTTATGCTAGGTGTGGGGGGAATTTTAGGAGTAGATGGTCATGGAGGACATGGCCCATGAAATCAGCTAAAGAAGAGCTCACATGGGATCATGGAGATTTTTAAGCCACAACCACAGGGCCTATTTTGGACTGTTCCAAGTCCTCTGCATATGGTATGGCTATTATCTTGGTATTTTTGTGGGATTCTTAACTGTGGAAGTGGGTATTTCTCTGATTCTTTTGCCTGCTCTTTGGACTCTTCCTCCTGTTTGATTGCCCTGTCCAGCCTTTATATGAAGGCTTTTGTTGGGATGTATTGTACTTTGTTTTGTCCTGTTTGTCTGTTCTCTCTTGGAGACCTGCTCTTTTCTGAAAATAAAACAGAGGGAGAATGGATCTGGGTCAGGGGAAGGGAGGTGTAGGGAAGCTGGGAACAGTGGATAGAGAGAAATCTGTGGTCAGGATAAACTGTATTAAAGAATGTGTTTCCACTAATTAAAAAAAAAGTAGTCTTTTCAGAGGGAAAAACAGAGAGACAAGGAGACGTAAGGGCTAATGAGTAACTCTGCGAGACTTGCTTTAGTACTTCTTGACATTATAACCCATAATGTGAGCCACAACTCTATACTACACTGTCGAGGTTCATCTGCATGAGCCCCACATTGTGGTACCATCTGTCATGAACCACATATTGAGGAACCATCTGTTTGGGTCCCGTGTGAGCGCAACTTCTACTAGAGTCCAACCTTGATGGGATCACACATTCCAGAGTAGGAAAGTATGGGGCAGAAATATTAGAAATGAGGGACAGAGATGCAAAAGAAATACAGAGACATGGCATAGGACTGGTAGCATGATCCAGTGAGTACTGCATAAGCCCATGTTTATTTTCCATATGCTGAGATACCCCAATCTAAAAGGGGGAAGAAGTCAAAAGACTAGTTTAAAATGGCACAATGAAAAAAAACAAAGCAATTACTTGCTTCAATACTGGAAACGTCAAATCATTAAATCCTGAGTTAAACATTCTGTTGTTTAGGCAGGACATGCAACAACTCTTCATTAGACTAAGTATCCCGTGAGCTGCTACACCCTGGGTCCATGCCTCCTGCCATATCCTTGAAGGAACAGGCCTAGGCTTGAATCTTCTGACCTTCGGTGAGGGTGGAACAGATTCACCTCTGTGGGCCATTTTAATATCCAACACGCCAAGTAACCACACCCTAGGTCAAGATGTCTTGTTTGTAGTCACACCTTAAGTCAAATCTCTTGTACATAACCTTGAAAAAGCAAGCTGGGCTTAAAATCTCTGACCTTCAATCAAGGTGATGCACACCCACTTCTGTGGGCCTCCAAACTATACCTTATGACGTCATGATTTCAAAACATTAATTTAAAATGCTCACAGAGTAGTATGTTACCACATATATGCACAAGAGTTTTAAAGACTTTCAGTTTTTGTTTAAGGGCAATTAAGAAAATATTTGAGGCTAACTGAAAATCCAAATTGCCACTTAAATTACCTTTGTTCTGGGGATCCTTCATTATTCACTCATTAGTTTCAGGAAAGAATAAATTGAGACTCATGGGAGTAATTTTGTGTGGTTGCTAAAAATGTGAAATTTATATGTAAATATTTATCCTAACAGCCTTGATCTGGTTTATACCAAGTTATTAAAAAGTAAATGACATTGCTGTTAAAGTGAACACCCAAAAATTAATCAAAACTATTATCAGAAACATGAACTGAAAGCCTTTAGTGCTAGAAGTGCTTTTCAGTGCAGATATCTAACATTTCAGTCACTTTGGCCTGCTGACTATGGCAGTCACTGGGAACAGTTCAGTTTATTACACCAGAAGTACTAAAAAGACTTAATAGGTAAATTCTACAGCATGATTCTTGCATCTCTAATGTTAAAAAATACACATGAAATTGATTTTTAAAAAGGGTTAATAATTAAGTCATTAGAAATACTACATTGTGCTTGAAGTAAGGATTCTGCAACCAGAAAATTCCCTCATTAACATTCCACATGACTCAGCTAAAAATTCACATAAATACAACAATATTGATGATGTGAAGATGCTATTGACATGAGATGAGGATACTTTATAGCCAGGATAGTACCCTTGAATGGTTATTGGCTGGAGTGCCAGAAAGATTCTCTCTAACTATTGAAGTCCATGAAAACACTTGACTGAGAAAGTGCATTCTGTCGAGATTATAGCTGTTAAATCAAAAATACATTATGTACAATGGGGATATTATGCGGGTAATAGGACACACAAATTGGTCACTCAGTCATAAATGGAATTAACTGCCTAGTGAAGAAGTTTCTCAATCATTCCAAAGACCAGAATCACTGAAAAATAGATAGATTATAGCTGCAAAAGTGCATTTAGGCAAGATGAATATTTTGAGTCACTATATAATTTAATATGGAAAAGCTATACTAAGGTGCATAATACAAATAAAGAAGTCTCAAAGTAGCAGGATGAATAGATACATATATTAATATACATATTATAAATTTTATATATACATATACACAAATATATTATTTATTATTAATATATTGATTGTTGTGGGACAATGCTCTTATACACTGTAAAGGTTTATAACCCATATTAGTTTAATAAAGCACTAATTGGTCAGTAGCCAGGCAGGAAGTATAAGTAGGGCAACCAGACTAAGAGAATTCTGGAAAGAGGAAACTCAGAGAGTCAGTCCCCAACCTGATGCAGAGGAATCAAGATAAGAATACTGCACTACTGATTTGCTCTTTGGGCTGACGAGGGAGGGGGACTTGGTTGGGGGAGGGGGAGGGAAAGGGGAGGCAGCGGTGGGGAAGAGACAGAAATCTTTAATTAATTAATAAAGAAATAAATAAATTTAAAAAAAGAATACTGCACTAAGAAAAGATACCAAGCCACATGAGTGAACATAGACAAGAATTATTGGTTAATTTAAGTTGTACAAACTAGTTAGCAACAAGCCTGTACTAATAGGCCGAAGAGTTTATAATTAATACAAACCTCTGTGTCTTTCTTTGGGACTGAATGAAGGGAGGAGAACAAAAAATTCCACCTAAATTTGATATTTTATATTTATAAATATATTGATTTTTACATATTAATATATGTGTGTAAGAGCTAATTAATATGTTAAAAATGTTATTGGTTCTATGGACCAACAACAGACTATAACCATACTTATACTACAATTGAATCTTTCATGAATAGAAAATATTTACCCTGAAAAGAGTCACAATCATGTTTAATGGATAAGGGATAAAACTTTCCACTTTATCTTGATGGTAAGTACATGAATAATGTAGACAGATTGGACTCACCATGTTTCAGCTGGACAGATATTAGCAAGTACAGTTAAATTGACTTAACATAAATTCTGAAATATAAACGGCTCCAAAATCCAAGACATTTTGAGTTTCAACATAGTACATGCTGCATTTGGTCTGAAGTGAACATGAATCACAGCCAAAATAATTTATAGCATGGTTCAAAGGAAGAAACAAAAGTCTGGTGCATCTTTTGTGTATATATGTTAGATAATATAATTTCATGTTACGACTTGGGACCCATATCCATATATGTGTAACTATTTCACTTCAGAAACACAATACTGAATCTGTACAATCAGTGACTCTTAGCTGTTGTGCTATTGGGTGTTAGGATTCAGGCATTATGCTGGCTTGCCCTATCATCTGGCAGGATTTACCCAGACTGCACCCTGGCCGTCCCAGTGTCCTAATCTGTACATAGGTTCAAACTCTATTTTCCTCCCTGCTGGTCTTCCGAAGAGGCATGCTTCTACTTCCCTCCACTCTTTCTCTCTCTCCCACTCAGTCCGTCTCTCCAGTTCTCTCTTCTTTTCCCCTTCTCTTTATCCCAAATAATCTCCACACTTAAGCTCTCTCTGCATGGTATATTCATTCGGTCATCCACGACAGTTTGGAACCAGCTCACTATGGGAAATGGCAAAGGTCCCTCTGGAATAGAAATCAGAGGGCAGAACTGTGTTGATGTGGAATGAAATATTCATTGCGACATAAGATATCACAAAAGCACACAATGATGAGAGTATCTATAAATGCTCCTTTGGCCTATGTTTATTATTTTTCTGAATTAAGTGAATATCAACGGAACCAGAAGTAAAATGAAAAGTTGGGTTTGGCAATTGGGAACTATGAAGAAAAACATGTTCACAGAGAAATTATACCTCTCATTATCTGTTTTCCTTTTAGTTATTTTAAATGTATTTTATTTTGAAATGGCTTCACACAAAAAAATTACAAATATAGTATAAGGAGGTTCCATTAATCATTTATTTAACTTCTCCAAAGTTAATAACCTATTTAACCATGGGACAGGAAATTGCTGAAATTATTAAGTCAAATGTACATTAATTATTCAGATTTTTGCTGTATTGGTTTCTTTCATCTGATTTGGAAATTAAGCCAAATTCTATATTGCTTCTAGTTGACATATCTTATTTATTTCTTCCAATCTGAGATGATTATTAAGCCTTTACTTTCTGTTCTATTAACAGAAAGAACACTACTTTGTTATATAGATGTCTCTTAATTTGCATTTGTCTGGCTATTGCCTCATGATTAGCTTTTGATTGTATATATTTGGCAAAAACAGAAATGAAAATCAGTATATGATATCAGAAAATATAAAATATTAAAATTTCAATACTGTCAATACTAATCTTGGTTTGAGCAAGACTTTGTTTTCATTGTAAAGATACTAATTTTGTTAATAAAATTCATAAATATTGTAACAAATATCTGTGTAAAATGCAAAGAGATGCTTTGAGAATAAGTTCATTTTTATTAAAATTTATTTATTTACTTACTTTACTTATTTACACCCTGACTGCAGTTTCCTCTTCTCCCCTCTCTTACCAGTCCCTCCCCACACCTACTCTCTGCTCCCTCCATCCATTTCTCACCCCCTCATCCACTTCTACTCAGAAAAGTGGAACCTCCCATGAACTTTGACAAAGCATGGCATATCAATTTGCAAAAGACTAAACACCTCCCCTTGTGTTAAGGCTGGGCAAGTCGACCCAGTATGAGGAGGAGGATCCTAAAAGTTAGCAAATGAGTCAGAGATTGGCCTTGCTTCCCATTAGGAGATCCACAAGAAGACCAAGCTACACAATTGTCACATATATGCAGTGTACCTAGGTTGTGGTGGCACACAGGGTTAAATTTGTTAAAGAAGGCAGAGGTGGGGGATCATGACTTCAAGGCAGGCCTAGGCTATGCATTATTCATTTCAAAACCTCTAAATATCCATGATTCATGGGAAGAACTGGGTGACATTTGCCACATTAAAACCGTGCAAGGATAAAGCGTGACATAAGACAGGTGGTTGGAGGAGCTTACACTACTGTACACTTGGTTCACACTTATAGAATGAGTAGCATAATCACAAAACCATATGCAAGTTACAGAAAGGCTGACTAGATTTCAGAAGTTATGTTCTGGCTCTCATACAATAATATCAAATTATTTTTTCCCATAAACCAAGTCACATTCTAACCACAGAGAGAACAATGGAAAATGTGCCATTATCTAAGTCAGAATAACATAATAACAAAGGCAAAAGCTCAAGTTTCTGATAATTTCTTAGATTTTCTAAAATATAGTTTAAAATGTTTCAAAGAGTACAAATGAGTTTCAGAACAAGCTAATTCAACACTTCTTTCTCTTCTTAATAACAGATATAACTATACTTTTCTGCAGCTAGATCAAGGGTGAGGCACACTCTGTCATACTAGTTATAGTTACAGCATTCAGGAGGCACGGGAGTTTCTACTGCTTCCCTCAGGTGGCTATTAATTTGCAACTCTGTTTTAGAAAACTCCTCCTGGAGAAACAGAAAAGAAAGAAAAGGTCACCTGAACAGCTTGCACAATGAGACCACCAACTGACACTCATAGATGAGGAATCTCACATGACCTCCCTTCTAGATGACGAGCTCTAGGCAATTAATTGCTTTTACAGTAGGGAGAATGGATCTCCTCTGGAGAAGAGCACCTTGATAACTTATTCAATTCTAAGTGGTCAGGACTAAATGCATATACATAGGAACAACAATAAAAGAACTCACACAAGGCAGGTTACAGACACACACACAAACACACACACATACACCCACGCACACACACTTACCAAAGAAGAAGTCATGAATTTTAGAGGGTGAGAAGGACACAAGATGAGCAAGAATCAGCCCCAAAAGGGTAAAACTGATTTAAATACAATAGTCTCATACAAATCCTCATAAATGGGGTAAAAGCAATGCAAAACCAATCCTTTTATAACAACCATGTGGTTATAAAGTCAACTACATTAATACATAAGTGATAGAGAATAACTATTGCTGATAGAGGGGTTATTGTTTCAGAGTCTGTGTCATATCAAACATGTATTTGGGAGTTTAGTAATCATTTTCTCTCCCATTTTTAATGTATCATTTGGTAGACACACTCATATATTTCTTTGTTGGAGTATTGAGATCATTGCTAGAGTTGAGTTCATAGCAATCTGTAAAGTAAATGAATGATTATGTGTGTGTACCTGTGCAGGTGTACTTGTGTGTGTGTGTGTGCATCCATGTGGGGACAAAGGTTGACATTCAATGTTTTCTCATTCCGTTTCACATGGTTTTTGTTTGTTTGTTTTGAGTTTTGAGTTTTCTTTTGTTTTTGTCTTTTTTTTTTCTTCCAGAAATGGTCTCTCCCTGAACTTGGATCTTAAAATATCTGTTGCTCTGGACTACCTCACCTACAAACTTGAAAGATTCTCCACTCTCCATTTCTTAGTACTGACATTGGATATGTGTTACTGCTTAGAATTTTTCAAATGATTTTTTGACATTATAATATAATTACATAATTTCCCCTCTCCTCCCTCCAAATCCTCTCATATATCCATCTTTGCTCTTCAATTTCATGGCTTTCTTTTTCTTTTTTCTTTTTTTTAGATACACAAACAACAGTTTAGAGTGTGGCACTTGTTATACAGGTTTGGAGATGATACTCAGGGACTCAGATCACACAGGAAGTGCTGTACTGACTGAGTCATCTTCCCAGATTCCTCTTGGCTTTGTTTAAAATTTGGCAAAAGCATAAAGGGAAATAGAAAAGGCTTATCCTAAAGAGGAAGTCATGATAGTTAGATACGGATAGAAAAGACATTGACAGGCATATTATTTCACTTCTGCTACTGTCAAGAAATAGTCTTAGTCTTTAAGAAATGGTACTTATCTTTACCCAGCTTCCATTTGTAATGTTCTAATTAAAATTTTCATCTCTCATTCATTTTCCAAAATGAGAATCAAGCAAACGGCTTTGCAATAAGCCTTCAAATATGAGAAGTCAACTTAATAGTGACATAATAATTAAGGACTCGTGATGATTTTGGCAGCCAGTATTATGAAGATTTAGAGAAGAGCAGATATTGTATGTTTTAAATTAAGTTTGAAAAAGAAATTTTATGTTAGTGGACCATTAAGCAGAGCAAGTCTGGAATATCGGTGTGTAAAGAAATGAATTTAGGAGCAACATTGTAGAGAAATTGCTTCAAGTTGGTTTATTTTCTACGAGAGATAAATGAGAAGTAAGTTTGATATAAGTACTCTCATCAATGAGGGTTGAAAATCATTAAATTCATTGATATAATCTCAGTTGATGAAATTGGGTCAAAGAGACATTAATATTGTGCTGTGCTTTCTTAAATAGTTTGTTCTCAGTGCCTCTCCAAAAGGCCTTTCTTAGAGCAGCTTCTCAATTTCCCTCTTGGATCATAACTTCAGTTTAAGGGTTTAAGTGACAATCATGAGTCAATTCCTCATTGCTGCTATTTCAGACTTTAAAAGATTTTATGGTTTATGTTTGATACTGCTTTATGCCTGTTTTATGTGTGATGGTTTGTGTTTGGTTCCATCTTCAGAGTCGAATGCTTGTTTGCTTATTGGCTTATTAACAAAGAGGTTTTCTATACCTAACAAAGCAGCACTATATACAAGTATAAGACTTATTTTAAGAACTGTGTGTGTGTGTGTGTGTGTGTGTGTGTGTGTGTGTGTATTCTGGTATTGTAACTTAATTTCCATGCATTTGTATTTACTTTGTCATGTCAATGGAGGTGGGATGTTTTTGCCTCTTGAAGTCAGAGGACAGCTTGCAAGTGTTGGTTTCTGCCTTCCACAATGTGGATTCCATGGCTAGGATGCAAATCCTCAGACTTGGTAGGAAGCACCTTTAGTGAATTGGACAAAACTGGACTTGCTTTTATAATGTTTTGCTATTGTTATCATTTCTATGTTGGTCCCTTTTATAACATTTAAAACTTAATATAATTATGTAAATATTAGGTTCATCCCTTATTATAAAAGCTTCTTTTCCTTCCCTTTCCTGGAATGAAAATTGCTGGTGCTCTAAGAGAATTTTCACAGGATATGTTTGTTCTCTTTCTATGTCTTCCATTCCACAGGCTGTTTTCCTGCTGATTCTGGCCTCTAGTAAATTGATCCTGTTAACAGCAGGAGTCTTAAGTCTCTATTTTTAGTACAGAAACCAAACTTCAATAATGCCAGTGAGAGAAATGAATTCAGACACTCTCTGTTCATCTTTGTTAGCAGCTTATTTCTCTGAGAAATATTTAAAGTGACATAATATAATGCTTTCCAATAAATTAATTGAATCTAGAGATGAAACCCTACTGAATAGCCTTGTCAAGTTTTCTGTTAGAAGCATGAACATTTAAATAAGGGAATAACAAAAATGAATTAACATATCAGGATTTAAGAATGATTAACTCCACTGTTCTTGATTTTGTTTGCTTCTAGTGGCTGTATCTGTTTATTTAGTAAAATGGATTTGATATTAAACACATATCATCTAATAAGGTTACAACAGACAAGTTGTCTGCTATAAATCTTCCTGAAGTTATTTTTGCATTTTTGTGAAGGTATCCCTTCACAGAATTTTGGTTATCTAGTGTCTACAGAAAGACATAAGAATGTGTTGGGAATGTGAGTATGCTTCTTTCTTTCTTTCTTTCTTTCTTTCTTTCTTTCTTTCTTTCTTTCTTTCTTTCTTTCATTCTTTCTTTCTTTCTTTCTTTCTTTCTTTCCCTTCCTTCCTTCCTTCCTTCCTTCCTTCCTTCCTTCCTTCCTTCCTTCCTTCCTTCCTTTCTTTCTTTCTTTCTTTCTTTCTTTCTTTCTCTCTNCCTTCCTTCCTTCCTTCCTTCCTTCCTTCCTTCCTTCCTTCCTTCCTTCCTTCCTTTCTTTCTTTCTTTCTTTCTTTCTTTCTTTCTCTCTTTCTCTCTTTCTATTAGCTTTTGGTCCATTTTATACAATACTGGAGTGATAGTTCCAAGGAAGTTTTTCTTGTACACCATAGTCCCACCCTCTGCAGGCACACTCCCTTCCCTGGAAACGGAGACTCAGCCTTTGCCATTTGAAATGAACTCTGAACTTTCTTCTGTTCTTTTTCTAAGTTTCTCTTCCTTCTTTGCTTTACCTTCTCTTTGCTTTACCTCTCACTGTGTCAAGCTCTCACTGTGTCTCAGGACAGACATACACTGTAGAACTACTCTTGCTTTACTCGGGCTATTCAAGCAGTGAGTGCCTGACTGTTATTTACTGTCTTCCTTCATCCAATCCCCAGTCTCAGCACCATTAGACTTTTTTACACTTGGTCTGTGGAAATGACAATGTTTATGGAGCTCAGAGGACTCCTATCGTAAAATTTTGATAACTCATTTTCTCCATCTGTCTACCCAGAACTTTGAGGTTTAGAGTTGTTTTTTATTTTATTTCTGTTCCTATTGTATGAAATCCCTGCCCTGATTTTTATTAGATCTTAGTTCTATTTCGGATTTATACTCTTCTACTGTGGAATATTAGTTTAAGATGTATTACATTCATTTATGCCATGAAATATTTGTTTAATGATGCAAAGATATGTTGTATTCTTTTATGTTGCATTTGTTTAACTCGATAAAACTGTGTTGCTTTGCCTGTCCAAAATACCTGATTGGTCTAATAAAGAGTTGAATGGCCCATAGTTAGGCAGGAGAAAGGGATAGGTGGGGCTGCCAGGCAGAGAGAATAAAAATAGGAGGAAAAATTCAGGCTTGAGGGAAGAATGGGAAGAAGGAGGAGCAGCAAGAGGAGCAGAAAGGAGGAAACCAGGAAACAGCCAACCAGCCACATAGCTGGCCATGGAATAAGAAAGAGAAGTATATAGACAGGAAAAAAGTAAACGCCCAGAGGCAAAAGATAGATGGGATAATTTATGTCAAGAAAAACTGGCCAGAAACAGCCAAACTAAAGCTGGGCATTCACAATTAAGAATAAGTCTCTGTGTATTTATTTGGGAGCTGGGTGGCAGGACCCCAAAGTGGAAAAAAGGAAAAAAGTCAACAACACACTCCCTTTACTAATTCATTAAGAAATACATATGATTTCCTTCTTGGGTTTTTTTCTTTTTATAATATTCTAGTTGAATAATGTCAGCACGCAAGACATTGAATGATTCTACAAATTTTGCTGTATAAATATCTTTACCTTTATAAAACTAAATTCACTGTTTTTTTTTTTTTTTTTTTTTTTTTTGAGACATGGTTTCTCTATGTCCCTTTGGCTATGGTGCCTTTCCTAGAACTAGCTCTTGTAGACTAGACTGGCCTTGAACTCACAGAGATCTGCCTCCCTCTGCCTCCCAAGTTCTGGGATTAAAGGAATGCACCACCACCACCCAGCTAAATAGACTTGTATTTTTAAATATGAGATATTTGACTAGGAAACTTAAGTGTTCATAGTTAATCTTTAATTCGTTTAAGTTCACAAAGTTGTGATCAAATATTAAACTACATTGAGACTTGTTCCAGGACTATATTTTAACAAATGACATTTGAATAATTTTCTTAAATTTTATTATTGCATTTAATATATATATATATTAATTAAAGCAAATCAATTATGTTGAATAAATCTTTTGTAACATTTTGAGGTTTGCTCGTTGATTCTTAATACATTCATTACTGTGAGGGGCTGCTAAAGAACACTAATATGATGGTAGAATTGTCAATCTTCTATAGTGCTATTAATCTCCTGGACTCATAATTTATCTCTTATATATCATAAATCAAAATGTTTCATTAATCTCACCATCTTTAATTAATATTGTGAGGTACATGTACTTAGAGTTAAGATTTTCTCAGTCAACGATTAAAACTAATTAATTATTATCATGCTTATGTCCAAGGAAAAGGGGCTATCCTCTAAATAACTGAAGTATAACTAACAGAAAACAGTTTAAAGTCTCGGTTTTCTTAACCATTTCCACTTGTATCAATGATTGTTTATCCATTTCTCACCTTTTGCTTGCGCATTGCACAACAACATTACAATTATGGACACAAGTTGTTTCTCAGAATATTATAGGCTCTCTTCCAGACTCTTAATGGTCATCTTTCAGTTTAGGACAATGAGCAAAATGGTGGTAAATTCTTATAACATCCATTTTCCTCAGTAAGCAAAAGTCAGCTAACATTTTACCCCATTTAATTTTTCAGTTTATAAATTATGAGCATGCCTTATTCAGATTTTTATACACAAATTGTTAACACTGAAGTTAGTTCAGCTTCATCGACATGTCAATTGCTGGTGTGTGTGTGTGTGTGTGTGTGTGTGTTTACTATTCATTTGTTTCAATCTCAGGATACCCTTTTGCTACAGACTGCTCATCTCTTTTTAAAAGGAGGTTTAATGAAAATAAGTTGGTGGTTAGTTTTCCACTCTGTTTTATTTTTGTTCAACTGTGTTTATATGTCACCGTAGTTCCTATAAGTTCATGTTTACCAGATTCTCATTTTCTAGCTGAATATTGTTGTTTTATTACCCTTATAATATATTTAGTGTTGCTTTGAGAAACGCCTTGTCAATCATTGATTTTACAATTCTCATTTTTGTTACCTTCTTTCAAAACTTTTTCTGACCCAGATGATTTGACATTTCACTTTGATGCACAATAATTTTGGTGGTTTTGTTTAATCCTGATGCATGCATATTCAACTGACGGTACCTAGGGATCCTGTCCTTTATCAGTTATCAATAGCAAAACAATTATCTTAGCATGTACTGTTTCATCAACATATTCTTTCATCCCTCTTCACAGAAATTAAATCAGAAATAAGTTCATGCTTTCTTTTAATCTATCTCAAGTCTTCTATTTTGCATATCCTTTGTGTGCCTTTTCCCATCAGTATTGTCTTCAAATTTAATTTTAATCCACTAATGACATCATAATTTTTCCACTTTATACTGAGAAGAATCCATTATGAAATTTCTCAGACTAAAATGTTATTTTTCTATTAAAAACGCTTTTGGCATTTTGAAAATCAGTTCCTTGATTGTTTTTGATGATATCAAGTGTGTTTTATAATTCAGATAAGTAAGCTAATATTATGTTTCAGATAATTCTAATATATGAAATCTGTGTTCATCAAATATAATATTTGTATTATACACTTGGCTTATTTTCATAATTGTTTGGGCTCCTTAACAATTGATCATTAGTTGATATTTCCTTAATGTTAGATTCTGAAAACTGAGGAAAATTATAGCAGAGTCAAATTTCACAGTCGAATTTTATTCAAGCATAAATGTGTAATTACAACTGTGGGGTTTCTGGAAACTCACATACATATTAGTGATTCTTCCAATGTGTATGTGTCATTATGAAATCTAAGTTCAAAAGGTTCAAATCTGATACTTGGTTATATAAATATAACAAAGATATCCATGTGATTCAGAGCACGTATAGTCAGTTTGCTTATCAAGTATTTTACAAGTGAGACAGAAACCTAATAAAGTAGAAACTACTTAGTGTAGAAAGAAATATTCACTACAAGGTCTGTTTCCTCTAGGTTTTATAATGTAAAAATTATTAAAGATGAGATATAGTCATGGAAGTTTTGAAAGGTTCTACTCAAATCCTAAAAACCTATAATTTACTGTCGTAAACAAATGCTGCTCTATTTATTATTCTTGTTAATGCAAGAAAAAAAAACTTTTTATATTTATTTATTTTTCTTCCTTGTAATATCTTTTCAATCGTTTTTATTGAGCTATATAATTTTCTCCACTCCTCTCCCTTCCATCCCACTCAGCTTCTTCTCTCTCACATGATCTCCATGCTCCCAATTTACTCAAGACCTTGTCTTTTTCTACTTCCCATGTAGATTAGATATCAACATGTAGAAGAATGAAAGTATATCCATATCTATCACCGTGCACAAAACAAGTCCAAATGTATCAAATACCTACACCATAAAACCAACCACACTGAACGCCATAGAAGAGAAAGTGGGAAGTCAACTGGAACACATTAGAACAGGAGACCACTTCCTACATATAACCTCCAGTAGCACAGACATTGAGAAAAACAATTAATAAATGGGACCTCCTGAAACTGAGAAGCTAATGTAAAGCAAAGGTCAACAAGAAAAAAAAATGGCAGCCCATAGAATGAGAAAAGATCTCACCAACTCTACATCAGACAGAGGGTTATCTCCAAAATGTACAAAGAACTCAAGAAATTGATCATCAAAAGAAGAAGCCATCCAATAAAAAAAGTGGAGTACAGACCTAAACAGAGAACTCTCAACAGAAGAATATAAAACCACTGAGAGACACTTAAGGACACACTCAGCATCCTTAGTCATCAGAGAAATGCAAATCAAAAAAACTCTGAGATTCTATCTTACACCTGTAAGAATGGCCAAGATCAAAAACACTGATGACAACTTATTCTAGAGAGCATGTGGGGTAAAGGGAACACTCCTTCATTACTGGTGGGAGTGCAAACTTACACAGCCACTTTGGATTTCAGTATGGCGATTTATCAGAAATAGCAAATAAATTACCTCAAGATTCAGCAATACCACTTTTAGATATACAACCAAAGGATATTCAATTCTACCACAAGGACATGTGCTCAGCTATGTTCATAGCAGCATTGTTTGTCATAGCCAGAACCTGGAAACAACCTAAATGCCTCTCAAGCAAAGAATGAATAAAGACGATGTGGTACATTTTCACAATAGAATACTACACAGCAGAAAAAATGATGACATATTGAAATTTGTGGGCAAATGGATAGATCTAGAAACATCATATTGAGTGAGGTAACTAAGACCCAGACAGACAAATACCATATGTACTCACTCATAAGTGGCTTTTAAGCATAAAGCAAAGTAAAACCAGCCTACACTCCACAATCCCAGAGAACGTTGTCAACAAAGATGAAGACCCTAAAGAAAGAAAGAAAAAAAAACCCTTTCACTGCATTACATCACTGTTTTCTTCTTTCTAAACTCTCCCACAGCTGTTGTATATTAATTTCATATCTACTTTCTGATTGGTTAATTTTTTGAGAATTTCAGGAATATAGTATTTATATTTTTCCCTTCCTCCTAATCAAGTCCTGTGTTTCCTGCAATCTCAAAGTCATGATCTCTTCTTCAGTTATCATTCACACACACACACACACACACACACACACACACACACACACACATGCTCGCGCGTGCGCACGCGCACACATACACATACACAGAGCTTTTCCATTTAGAGTTGTTGCGTGTCAATGTATTTAGAGCTGACCACTTGTGATTGGGTAACCTACCAGGTCGTTCATGCCTGCAGAGAACTGTTCCTTCCCTATCAACAGTCATTGACTCTCTGAAACTTCTTCTCTCAGAGTGGGGTTTTGTATAAATTTGAGAATGTGCTACTGCCATTTTCCTAAAGTGATTGCCGCGTATAATCGGTAGTGATTACACTACCGATTCTGATGAGGCAGATATCTGGCCAAATAATTCCTGTCCTCTGCTTTTTCTTGACTTACTGTTTTGTTTTGTTTTTGTTTTTGCAGGAAGAAGAAATGGTAAATGTGAAGAAATCACAGAGACTTATTGATACGCTGTCTGAGCAGTAAAGGCTTAAATTCACACTTTGATTTTCAGTTTTCTTTTTATCTATTTATTAATCAGCCATTGACCATAGCTTTATGAAACAATGAGAGAGTTCAAAAACTTGGTGAAGTTGTCAATGTCAACTGAGATGAATTCTTTTTATACCAGATAATCTTTTCATTTATTACATTTATTTTTGTTTAGTTAAACATGTATTGAATTAACTCCTTGTAGCAGTCCATACTTCAGTAGTCATAAGAGTAACAAGTACTTTTATTTCTTCATTATTAAATCTATTTCAGTGGGGATCTATTACAATTATCATAAATGCCAAATGTAATTTAATTCATATACTACCTAATTTTTCTCCAGTCTAAATACAAAAACCTTTTCAATGGGGATCTGTTACAATTATCATTCATACAAAATATAAATTAACTCATATACTATCCAATTTTTCTCCAGACTAAATAAATATAAAAACCTTTTGGCCTTTACACATATGTTACAAATAAAATGCATTTTTTAAAGTTACATAGTATATGAATTAACAAAATTTATATTTGATTTCAAGAAACTTGTCAGTTGGGTTATCTATACACATGATGACTTTAATCTTTAAATAGAAAACAAATCCTCAGCTTGATTGGTTTTATGTCATTTGGTGCAATTTTTTTCCCTTCTCCTTTGGAAGCGATATAAATGTAAAATGAATTTAGAGTGTGTACAGGTATAATTCCTGAAATGGCTAGCATTTAATTTACGTAATTAGATCTACACTTATTTAAGAATATTATGGTTGAAAATAAATGGTTGAAATAAAAATGATTTTTGTCATTTGTGTGGATGAGTCAAATGGTTATGCTCTTTAATTTTACTTATTAATTTGGTTCTTGATTCTATTTGAGTTGTTATTTTAATGAGAACATATAATTATTTTGAAGAATGGGGAGTAAGAGTCAAAAATTTATTACAGTTGGAGAGAATCTAATTTATTTTGTGTTCACTACTGTAGTAGTAGTGATTATTTTTTGAATTTAGATTGATCAAAACCAATACACAATGACAGAACTACTGAGCTACTTACATTTCTATATTTTACAAGTTAAATGTTAATGGAGCATTAGGAATTTTTTTTTCTAATTTGATCTTGGTGTTTCTCTCCCAACATACCCATGGTCTTTAATTTTGTACCCCTTACGCAAGAATCTTAGCAATTTTGTTGATGTTCATAATTTCCTTTTGACACAACATTGTTTTATCCTGAGCATCTAACATATAACTAGAAGAGTTTTATCTAAGAACACAACTAAGTTTTAAAGTAGAATTGTTAGGTAGAACACAGGAAGTAATTCAGAAAAGCACGTAGCTTTGCAAAAGCAGTAGGTTACAAGTCACCTCCAGAAGGGGGTCATTAGCCAAGACAATTGTTACTTTTACTATTTCAAAAATTAATGATTTTAATCTATTTCTGAAATTTTCATACCTGTAGACAATGAAATATGTTCATGTTTTTTCACTTGTTTCTCTAGTCTACCTCCTTCCAGGTTCTTCCAATACATCCCAACTTCATACACTTTAAAAAGCATAACCCCTAGGCATGATGGCAAATGTCTTCCATCCTAGCACTCAGGAGGCAGAAGCAAGCAAATCGCTCTGAGTCCAAGGCCAGTATGATCTACAGAGGGAATTTCAGGACAGTCAAAGCTACAAAGAGAAACCCTGTCTGGAACATCAAAACAAAACGAATCAAACAAGAAACTACCACCCATTTAAGTTCAGACAGCACTGCCCACATGTGCATGTGTGTGGGGGGGCATCTGCTGAAGCAATGTAAACCCACAAATTGCCCAACTCCCTAGAAAAGTTAACATGCCCTTGTAGTTATCCTATTATGAAAGAGTTTGAGTGCTACCTTAGATTTGGCATCATGTAAAGTGGTCCCTGAATTAGTCAATTCTCCTCTAAGCAAAATTAATAGTTAATAGTCAACTGCTCTCCCTATTGTTTGGCTTTGCTCTGTTGTGGTGTGATTAATATTAGCCATTTTTGTGCCCTTGTTTCCTATACCCTAAACTGGAACACAAGGAAACAAGAAGTATCACACCCTGTAAGATGGAATTAGAGATAAACTCAGGACAGTCAAAGCTACAGAGAGAAACCCTGTCTGGAACACCAAAACAAACAAGAAAACACAACCCTTTTAAGTTCAGTGAGTGATACCAACATGGGCATGGGTGTGGGGCCATTTTCTTATCAAACTCTGCTACACTTTGTAATAAGAACATTTTTCCAACTATGAGAACACTGTAGACAATATCGTTGTTCTAAAATATTTCCCTTATTTGCTGAAATAAAGTTCTAGTTACTTTTGTTGCTGTGATATCACTATCAATAGTAATAAGGGAAGGAAAGGTTGTATTACACCTACACTTGCACGTAGCAGTATATAACTAAGGGAAGTCTAGGAAGAAACTCAAGGGGTGAATCTGGAGGCAGGAATTGAAGCAGAGCTCGAGGAGTGGTGCTTACTGATTATTTTCTTGGCTTTTCCCTCCTTGCTCGTTTTCAGACAACTTCTGTATATGACTCAGGGCCACCTGCCAAGGGGTGGCACTGCCAACATTCAACTGGGACCTCCTACATCAATTAAAAATCAAGAAAATCCCCCACAGACTTGCTCTCAAATTCCATCATGGAGAGGTGGGGCTCCAGAAATGTTGAGGACTGGCCTCCACAAAATCACCTCTTACCACTGTATGGGCATGGGAATTTCAGGAATATAAGTAAAGAATATGAAGACACATTTAAAAAAAAAAAAAAACAGGACAGAAACCATAGAAAGTGTTGGGAGAACATTCCAGTGACTGAAATTATACCCATTTATTTTTCTATAGCTTTTATACCAGACGGAAAGGGGCGGGGGGGGGGGGGGGGGGGGGGGGGGGATAAGATAGCAAAAGAATTTATTAACATGATACAAAGGATAAATCACACAGTCAATCACTTTATCATTCTGAGACATCAAGTCATTAGCATTTGGTTGTCTATGTAGCAAATCTGCTCTAGGTCACTTATTCTGAAGACTGCCCTTCCCCTGGTGACTTCATAGTTACAAAAGAAGGAGCAGCCGTACATTTGCATATCCTGACCACCTTCCTAGAATAAGCTATTTTAATGTTAAAAGAACCAAGTAATCACTTCCTGAATTGAGAAGTGCAGCTATACTCATCACTTGTCAATCATTTGAGTAACTTCCAAACTCAAGGTGGAAATTGGTCCACGTTTCTTGGGCTCCACACAGAAACCCTCCTCTAGTAAGGCAGTTAATGACTGCTGTAGAAGGCTGCTTGTTTGTTCCCGGCTGCCTAGACTCAAAATAACTACACAGAAACTATATTAATTAAAGCACTGCTTGGCCAATGACTCTAGCACATTTCTAACAAGCTCTTATATATTAAATTAATCCAGTTTTATTATTTTATATTTTACCACAAGGCTCCAGGCCCACCACAAGGTTTCAGTCTGTGGCTTGTGTCTTTTTCCTTTGGGGGCTCCATGGCACCTCGCCACTCTGCTTTCTTTCACCCAGCATTCAGTTTAGTTTTCCCTGCCTACCTCTATTCTTCCCTGTGCCAGCCCAAGACAGTCCTTCATTAACCAATGGTATTCTCAACACACAGAGGGAAATCTCACATCAAGTTCCCTTTAAGGATTGGTCACTGAGGAATTTGGTCATACCCCACTGGATGATCCTCCATCCATGGGCATATTGAGAATGTATATTGCACTCAGTGGGTTAAATGAATGAATGGATGAATAAATAAATAAATAGATAGATAGATAGATAAATAGATAAATAGATAAATAAATAATAAAATAGATGTAATTGGGAAGGATGAAACTGGAACGGATTTAGAAGCTAGAGAAAGAAGTGGAAACCATAAGATAAATTGTGGCTTAAGAGATGACTCAGTGGTTAAGAGCATTGCCTGCTCTTCCAAAGGTCCTGAGTTCAATTCCCGGCAACCACAGGGTGGCTCACAACTATTTGTAAAGAGGTCTGGTGCCCTCTTCTGGCCTGCAGATATGCACACAGACAGAATATTGTATAATAAATAAATAAATAAATAAATAAATAAATAAATAAATAAATAAATATTGAATACAGTGTAGAAATATGTTAAAGAACTAGTAATGTGTGTGTATATATAATTCTTTGGTATCTATGTTATGAACTCATTTATTTTCTTTTTTTATTTGTTAATTTTGGCCCTTTGAAAACTCTTGTTATACAATGGCAGTGGAGTAAAGAGACAATCTGGAATTAGTTTGGAGTTGAGTTTCAATCTCGTATTTTTAAGCCACGTGAGCTTGGAGAAGTCTTATTATTTCATACTATCACTTCAGTGGAAAATGAAATTGTATTATTAATGGATTGTAATGGATTTATTTGGGACCAGATAGAATAATATATGAGATAAGTAATTGAAGTTTTGTCATTATTTTAATAATGGATAATAATTGCAGTAGCAATAGTATGTAGGAATATTTACTATTCCTATATAATATATATTATTCCTATATGTATTATATATATATGAATAGTTTATATCAACAAAGGAGTCCAAGAGGACAAACAGAAGATGATTAAAGGGGGGAAAGTATATGTCTGTTGCCTTTATAAAATAAATGTTAATGTATGAAAGAAAAATATAAAAATCTTCTTTTATCTACAATGTTACTCACTTTAGGTTCACGTATATTTTTTTTCTATTTCACTTAATATTTCTAATGTGCTTACTTTTCACTTTTTCAGGATGGATATAATATGAAGATTTTATATTTATAATAATATATGAATATCTATCATATGCCAGTGAAAATAATTATTGTCAACATGTACAAACAGATTATTGGATAATAATGCTATAGTTCTGGCATCCTACTTGAGCTTATTTAACCCAGAACTGGGAAGACTGAGGCAGGAGGATACCAAATTTGAGGCTGATTTGAGTCACACAGCAAAGTACAGACAAGACTAAATCTGCAGAAGTTCTACTCCTAGAAAAAGACCCATTTTCAATATTAGCTGCTGAGAGAAGAGAGTACTATTGTTTATACCCATAGTATATAGAATGAAATTCTCTGAATATTACAGAAAACATATTTTGGAAATATTCACCCCCCCCACACACACAACTCTGACCAGATATAGCCTTTTCTCTTCCGACCCAACTTTATGTCCCTTTTTCTCCAAATACTTTTAGATGTGTGGCCTTCCACTGGAGAATCTCAAATCTCATGTCCTCTTGCCTCATCCTCTTAAGTTCTTGGTTTATAGCCTTGATCAAATGACATGCAACAGTTTTAATGACGATCCAGAATTCTGTCCTGCCTGAAACATTATTAAAAAAAAGTTAGGACACCAGGAGACTCAGAAGAATCAGTTATGTACACACAATCCCTATATTATTAGTCACTTAAACCCCTACTGACTTTTATCCAAAGTCACTTTTATTTGACAGCTGTTTCATGATTTTTGTAAAATAATTTGGTTTGCCTAGTTCATTTCTCAAACAAAATTCACTACATTGTAATGAGATACCACATTGTAATGAAGTGCTTATGCTAATTATTTTTCTCCATCAGAAAGAATAAGGATTTATTAACCTCACAACTGAAGCATGACAATTACATGTGTATTTTGTGTAAACTATCATTGCATGCCCATGCACTGGCAACAGCTTCATGGTTGAATTTTATTAATGACACTGTGACTTTAAAAAAAAAAAACTTGATTTATACGTGTTATTTTTTGTTAGCTATTTATACCAGCTTATGTGAGTGGTGCTAAGGATTTTCAGTGTAATAGTCAATAAAGAACTTTGTTTTCTCTTTGGTTTCTGCTCCTTACTTTCTTCCTTGGTTCTTTCCATTTTTAAATTGAGCATGAAATAAATATTGTTACTGATATTTAGTTTAGATTTTTCTGCTTATTGTTTCAGGAGATTTTATCAGAGACTTTATTGATTCCTGTAAATGTGGACTATATCCACAGTCCTATGAATCCAAGGCATAGTTAAAGAGAAAGCAAAGGTTAAGCTCTGTATTTGAGTTTCCATCTCTATTTCAATCTCTACAATGCCATGTGAATGATCTTTATAAAATGCCAAGCAAGTTTTGTCTTCATTGACTGAAATTTCTTTAATGGCTTTCCAGTGCTCTTGGAATAAAAGCCAAACTATTGATCGTATCTCATATTCCCTTTCTGTTTGTTGCTCACTATTATTCAGTCTCTTGCTTTTTCATGCCTATCCTAACCTCCCATTTCTACTGTAATTCTAAAGTCTATCAAATTACTCAAGCCTTTCTCCTACCCAATCCATTACATATGCTATTTTAGTTATAAATACATTTTTTCCTACAAAGACAGATCAATACCTTTGGTTCACCCATAAGGTTTCTGTATTTTAGGCAAATAAAGGAGCTGAGTTCAATGTTAAGTGCACAGCCTTTGATTCAATTGTCTTTTTTTTTTTTTTGCTGTATCCCATTTTATAAATGTTTCTTTCATCTCCAGATGAATCCCCAGAATTTGTTCTCTCTCTCCTCTCCCTTTCCTCTCTCTCCCTCCCTCTCTCTGTCTCTGTTTCTCTCTCTCTCTTTTTCTCATGTGTGTGCTTCGCTCTCCCTTCCCCTTCTTGGCCATGCATACATATGTTTGCATACATATCTGTGAGGCTAAGTTTGAATCCCAAGCATCCATATCAAATGCTGAACACATTGACAGGGATCAGTAACTCCAGTCTGATAGACAGAGAGGTGGACACCTGAAGTTCCCAGAAGTTTGCTGTTAACCTATGCCAGCCTATCAATAAACTCTAGGTTCAATTTGCAACCCTGACTCAAAAATAGGAGATAAAATTTAAAGTGTGGACAATCATAGAGACACCCAATATCAGCATCTGGCCCCAACAAGTGTAGACATGGCCACAGACACACAGACACAGACACACACGCTCATACACACACACAGAGAGAGAGAGAGAGAGAGAGAGAGAGAGAGAGAGAGAGAGAGAAAGAGAGAGGAGTTATTGAACCTCATCATACCTATCAAACCATAAATTAAGCCTTCCCTAAGAAACTGGAAGCTGAGTTGGATAGTCCAAACAAACTGGGATTAGGAGCAACTGGAGACATCAAGGAATCCTATGGATTCAGATATTCTTCCCTGCTCATATTACATAACAGTTTGCCTAGATATTCATGATGTTCAGTCGTAGCCTGTTATACAATTTTAACTTACTACATTTGAAATTAGGTAACAGACTTTATATAGTATCATAGGGAAATAGTTTTCACCAGATGTTTCCTACTATTTTGTCATTATTCCAAATTTCAAAGAATGGGTGTGAGCATTTACATAGTTATCATGTCCATTTGGACTGCACATTCTTGGATTCAAAAATGAATGAACAATTCATGTGTCTGGACCCATTGCACTCACTGTGAAACAGACTCCCAAGTGATTCCATTAATGTGTATTGCATCCTCAATGAGTCTTTGGGTTCTTAGAAGTCAGTTTTCAATCTTTATATTCATTATGCTTAACAAGGAAGAGAAAAATCTGTGATATTTCTATTGTGCACTTCGTGAGTTTTAATGTCAATAGATTAAGGAGCAAAAATTTAAAAATGCTTTTCTTGAAGCTCCTACTATGCCTTTCAATAATTTTTATTATGAGAGCCCAGAGTGACTCCATTCTGAATCTGGAATCCATATAGACTTATACAGGTCAAATGAGTTCATGTTTGTCTGCTCCATCAGTGTTAGGAGCCCTGAGATTGCTCTGAAAAAGCCCATAAGAAAGAGCGTACTATCTAGTTAAATGTGCAACTCCAGGCTGCTGACACTTCCAGGAGGTACATTGTGAGAGGTCATGAAACCCCTTGTTCCTTAATTCAAGGACAGAATAGGGACGTGATTTTTCTTGAGGTTATTTGCCCGTACTATGTCAGTATTGTTCTACTTCTGCCTTTTAGTATGTATATAAACAGGCTGAGAAATAAACAAAGCTTCCATATTGACTGACAGACCTCCTGATCCTGTTCTATCTTTTTTGTTTTTATTTGGTCCTCATGCTCCTATTCAGGTGTCCCAGTTGACTTATTGGCTGACTCGGCCACATCATCACTTACCAAGAGGTAGAGGTAAGCTTGAGAATGGTGGCTTCTCAGTAGGTCTCAAAAACTGGAATTCAAAGATAAAAATTTGTCTTTTAAAAGCTTCAAAACATTTGGGAACTTTTCAATGGTTGTGATTCTCAATAGTAACTTGATTCTGAATGGTTAACTTGATTAACTATTAAGTAGTGATTTTGATTTTTATTTGAATTTATTAAGCAAAACTTGGTGATTGATATAATTTTTCTTTTTCTCCCTAACTTTCTATACATTTATTTTTTGAAAGTTTAAAAAAGGTGAAGTAGAGAATTATTACTTTTGAAAATATTGGGAAACTGAATTATAAAGAATATTTAATAATATTATTATCTATTCCTGAGTACATGTCCTTGGCTTTAGTTCTGACACACAAACATGACTAGAATGATTTGCTATCATCCATGTAAATTCTTCTTCATTAGTGCAGCTTCACAGAGGTTCTAGGCTGAATTTCATCTGTTATAGACACGTGGTCATGCTTTCCATCTCCTTTGAACATAACTGAGACCCAGCCCATGAACAGTACAAGAGAGACGACTGCATTTGTGTATAATTGTGATCAATAAGAATATCTGTGGAAGATACATTGTATTCACTGAGTCATTGTTATCAATGAAGATTGATACACTGCCTCACAACCTAACAAACTAGTTTATTAATTTTGCTGAATGCTTATACAGTAAGGAGACAGAGACAGAGCCCCACATTGGAGCACTGGACTGAAATCTCAAGGTCCAAATCAGGAGCAGGAGAGAGAGCACGAGCAAGGAACTCAGGACCACAAGGGGTGCACCCACACACTGAGACAATGGGGATGTTCTATCAGGAACTCACCAAGGCCAGCTGGTCTGAAAAAAGCCTGGGATAAAACCGGACTCGCTGAACATAGCGGACAAGGAGGACTACTGAGAACTCAAGAACAATGGCAATGGGTTTTTGATCCTACTGTGAGAGCTTTGGATGTTAAGTTAAAGCCTTCTTTTTTTTTTTTTTTTGTTTAAACAGAAAAAGGGGAAGTGATGTGGGAGTGTCATATATCAATCTGTTGATTTCATTGGTTAAGTTATAATAAACCAACTGCTTGGCCTCAGCTTGGAACATAGATGGGAGGAGTAAACAGAATAGAATTCTGGGCGGAAGAGGAAGTGAGGTCAGACTCTGCTCTGCTCCCAGAGAGACCCGACAGCTCTGCTGGAGCAGAGACACCATGCTCAGCTCTCCCAGGCAGCTGCAACTTACGATGGACTTAGGCTAGAATCTTTCCGGTAAGCGCACCTTGGGGTGCTTACAAACATCATTAGAAATGGGCTAGACCAGGTGCGAGAATTAGCCTGTAAGGGCTAGAGTTCATGGGCCAAGCAGTTCTTTAAATGAATACAGTTTGTGTGTTGTTATTTCGGGCATGAGCTAGCCAAGCGACCGGGGTGTTGGGGACGCAGCCCCGCCACTCCTATTTCAACACTACTGCACGTATTGGCTTTGTGGGAGCCTAGGCAGTTTGGTTGCTCACCTTCCTAGACCTGGAAGGAGGTGGGTGGTCCTTGGACTTCCCACAGGGCAGGGAACCCTGATTGCTCTTTGGGCTGACGAGGGAGGGGGACTTGATTGGGGAGGGGAGGGAAATTGGAGGCGGTGGTGGGAAAGAGACAGAAATCTTTAATAAATGAATAAACAAAAAGGAAAAAAAAGAAAACAAGGGAATCACTAAAACAGAACCCCTGCTGTAAAGCCTATGAAGTTATCTTAAAGAATTGCTTCAGCACATTTATTTCTCTTAGGTTTTAGGACTTGCCTTTTAAAAGATTTTGTTTCTTACTTACTGTTTTATTCACACGGGTATTTTGCCTGGGTCTGTGTCTGTGAACAATACTGCACTTGGGTTTACTAGCTATTGTATTGTTTTGGATACGAGATCTTATTTTATAGCACTTCTCATACTTGACCACATGATGCTGTCTTGTTATTGTTGTGATTATTAGTATCACACATTCTACTCACAATTTATCATATATAGGTACATTTTTCTGTTTTTAATATGTATCTTTTGTCTCTTGTATTTGTCTTTTCTCATTTTTAATAATGTTAGGGACATCTTGCTGTTAACACTCTCCCACAAAAATGTGACATCAATTCATTGATATATCCATCTGTTATCTTGAGTAAAATTAAAATTTTTAAGAAATTTTAATTCTTCAGATAGAGGCCTTGAATTGATTTTTTCTGGTCAGTCTATATAACATTGAGTTATAACTCAGTACACTTCTTTGAATTTAAAGAGACTCTGTGTAAATCTTATATAAGTAACTCAAGTATAGGTATTGTTTGCTCATCTCTAAGTCACCAATATCTGGAAGCAATTGTTATAAAAATTAATTTATTATTGAGACTTAGGATCTCTGTGTTTACTTGTCTTTACTTACAACTGTAAAGTGAACACTATTTTCAGCCACATAAAAGAGATGAAGTATTTAATAAAGATTTAAATAATTTGTTGGGAGCTGTGTGGACTAGTTTCCCATCAGCATATGAACACTTGTCCAATGGGTCTTCACAAGGCAAAGCCAGTAGAGCTTGTCTTTTACTTGGCAAAAAGCACTGAACTGTGGGACAGCAAAATACTGCTGGGACCATGCAGCCTTCACGCTCTCTTCTCTCATAATGTTGATGAATCTCTTGGAGGTTTATAGTTTCATGTTGTCAGTCCCACCTAGGACAGATGTGATAATTCCTGGAAACCCCATTTTTTTCCTCCAATATATTCCCCTAAAATCTGGGAACTGATGTTTCTTAGGTTTCTTATCTGGAAATACCAGCTGTCATCCCAGACTCTGGTAAGTTTTCTGATTCAGTGATGACAGAATCAGTGGCAATAAAAATTAATGGTCACATAAAAGAAAGCAACCCCTTCCTAGTCCCAGGAACTGGACCCTACTGCAGCATGACTGGGGCAATCATTAACTAATGTCACACATTTTACAAGACTTCAGTACAATACAATGTTTTATATTTTCTTTGGAAAGCAACTAAGACAGTATCTCTTGCCTACTACAACTGGTACCACTATTACTATATTCCTTATAATACTATTTAGATTGAATTATCTTTGTGATGGTTTGAATAAGAGGGCTCCAATAGGCTCATGTATTTGAATGCTTGGTTCTCAGTGGAACTATTTGGGAAGGGCTAGAAGATTTGGACTTATTTGAATGAATGTGGCCTTATTGAAGAGAGTTTGCCCACCAGGGATGGACTTTGATGTATTAAAAGCTCATGCCAGGCCTAATTGCTCTCTTCCTGAGATTTTCAGGTTGAGTCCTTAGGTGCTTCTCCAGCCTTATGTGTGCCTGCTTACCATGTCCACTGCTATGATATTTATCGTCCAATTTTTTAAAAGAATAAACAACCCTCAATTGGATGCTTTATTTTAGAAGTAGCTTTGGTCAAGGTGTTTCATCACAGTAACAGAACAGTAACTAAGACAATCTTTTAAAAGAAGAAATAGAAGGGCAAAAGAGTAAAAATAACAAGGATGGTTCAAAATTATTTCCTATGGAAGATTGCCGAACTGTTTCAATACCCCTTCCTCATCTACATGCTGTAGAAGCATTCTTGAATACCTATACAATCAGGTGTTGAGAAGTAGAGATGTGGGATTCCTGGAGCAAGCTGACCAACTGTTAAATCAGGATTCTCTGGTTTCAAATGAAAGATATTGTTGTTATGTGTCACATACGGTTGAGAAAAATCTTTTAAAGCAGGTGACCTTAACAGCTCACCTCCACATGCAACAATACACAGACATGAGCTCACACACCTTAGAATGTATATACACACATAAATGTATATCATACAGACATGCAAAAGTGCTGGTGTGTTCATATAGTTATTGATCATAATATACTAATGGGCACTGTGTGAAAGACTAATTCATTATAGCATCTATCATAAAAAGGCAATAGGGCTTTAATAGAATATAAAGTCATGACTGTTAAGATACATGTCCATTTGTCATGCAATAATACAATTAAATTTTGTTCTTGATAGCAAAAAAAATCTTTAAAAAGGAAAAACACATGAGTTCTATGGTTTTTTAGTACTTTCTATTTAGACAATATGAACAGAAAGCCTGAATAGTTCTGCTTGAATGTTTCATATGCACAGGAACATGTCTGTCACTTGCTGAAAGTATCTTGGTAATTAAAGAGTCTGCTATGATTCCTACTGGAAATGAAACTGACAGCTTCCACAGAGCCTTCGTCAGATGTCAGGACACTGCACCATCAATATCTGACACCTGCATTCTGACTCGTCCACCTGCACTCTCATCCTAACACACCATTTCATTTTATATTTATTTGACTGATAAGAGACTTTTAACAATTAATTTCTCACAAGGAATCTAGAGTAAATAAAGGTGGAGAAGACTGAAATAGTTTAAGTTCTTACGCCTTTGGGATGAATGGACAAGTCCTGGGGTATAACCTTTAGTGGGGATCAGGAGGGTAAAATGTCAATAATAGTTTTATTAGACACAGTATCATGAATGAGATGGAATTTCAGAAATCATTACATTCTTCAGTATAACAAAATCTCTAAGACAGCAGAAATGGTTAGTTGTCATACACTGGAGAGAAGTTGGATCTCATCGAGAACAATGGATTTTGGATATTTTTTCATTCACTGATAACACTGGAGCTTAAGAAAACATTTTGTTTGGAGTAAGAAAGGCTAAGCACCTTGTATGACTAAAGTGATGTTGTTCATGTAAGCCTTTAAGTAGACATAAAATTCATTCTTCTTTTCATCAATCTGAAAAGATGTATGTTTTCAGACACTAACAGCATGTGTAAAAAGTGCAGAACCGCAAACCAAACAAAAACCCAGCACAACACCAATCATGCATGCACAAAGTCCCACCATTAACCAGGATCTCTCTTCAGTTGATAGTTGCTAGAAGAGGGAAAATCACCTTTCTTCAATGAAGTAGCACTGGCTTGGAGTATTAATCTCACCCTAGGTGAGGTCCCATGCTTAAAATTGGCCAACACAGATCAGACCCCAAGTTTTTTAGTGTGTTTTAGATTTTTTTATTGGTTTTAATAAAGAGAAAGAACATGGAGCTGCATGAGTAAGGACTCAGGAAAACCTTGGAAGAGTTAAGAATGGGAAAGAATATGATAAAATATACTGTATAAAATTCTCAAAGAATAAAGAAACAGAAGGAGACACATGACCAATGTGTTATATAGCTATGTGACCTCTGCAGCTCTCCTCCAAGTGATTTATGAAACACCATCATGAATTATTAGGTCTGAATTCCAATTTTTGCAGCATTACATGGTCTTAGCTTATATTTTAAAATAACTACAAGGATTGCATTTTGTTCTTTTAGCTCACTGAGCATTAGCAAGGAATGTTAACACTGAAAATATAAAATTTTGGTGTTGTATGCTTATAAAATGGTTAAGCAATAGGTGAGAATGTATAAGCATGTCTGTGATTATGGGAGTAGGATTATATAGTGAACAATTAAACATTCACAGAGAAGGAAGAAAAAAACTATTATCTAATCTAAATTTAAGCATTATAATTGCTTTTAACTTTAGTTTTATACTAATATTTTACTAATTTGATCAATATTAGGTTTTCCTACCTCTGATATTCAATTCATTAATGAAACTATTCTTCAAAATTCAGGGAGGGAATGTTGCTGCTAAATGAGTCAAGGGTGATTAGCTAAATAGCAAAACAGTTTGCTTTATAAAAAAAAAAAAGACAGATAATACTCCCTTCTGTAGTCCCTCCTAATCACTGGGTAACATTGCTGAACATTTAAGACAGAAAATCAGAAGTAGAAACAAAAACCTGAGAGAGGAATTGGCACAAGATGGAAAGTTTTCAACCAGTACAGACCCCCAGAACCAGTCCCTACCTGTGGAATCAGTCACTATCTTAAGTTACTATCTTAGTCTCAACGGGTTTGAAAGCAATTTTTTTTAAACCAAAGAAATTTAAAAGCAAATTCAATTCAACTTCCAAGTGGATCACCATCTCATATTAAAAGGAGTAATTCCAGGCTTCCCAATCTCTACACATCAGTCCTAACAACCAGTCAATCAATACTATCAGAGTCAGACAGGACTCAGCTGTCAAAACTGTCAGAAAATTATTTTAAATAACTATGATTGCTAAGTTAAATATTCTCACCATGAAGAAAGAACAGCTTATATTAATACACAGGGAAATTTAGGGAGATGAAAAGTAAAATCAGAAATAATAAAGAGTCTTCTCTGTGGTCCCATAACAGACCCAATCCCTTGTGCTCATCTCTAGGGTTTTAACAGAGCACCATCTAGTCCCCCTCTCCATGCTTCCTGTGGATCGCACAGACCATCCCCTTCTATTCCCCTTCCCCCACTCCACAGTACCTTCCAACCTATAACACCAGAGGGAATATTGTGAACACAACAGTCAGAAGGTCAGTAAAACAATCAATAAAGCCATCATAACATTGAAAATCCAGAGAGGGAGCAGAAATCACGAAGCAAAGTGCCACCAACATACACAAACCCAGAAATCAGCACCTAGACCTATAATCACTCCAAAACCAGCATAGGACACCAGCATAAGAACCCAGTCAATAATAGAGGGTACAGTATATCACCAATAGAGCTCTGCTATCCTACCACAGCTAGCACAGAATTTCCCATTATAGCTAAAACAAAAGAACCAACTCTATGCTATAATAGAGGTCCTTAAGGAGGCAATGAATAATCCCTTAAAGAAACTCAGAGAAACAAAGGTAAACAATTAGAGAAAATAAATAAATCCCTTACAGAAATTCAAGAGAAAAATAACAAACAGTTGAAGGCAATAGAAGCAATATATAAAAAAAACTGAGGAAATTCTGAAAATTACAAATTAAAACATGAATTATAGATCCAAACTTCACCAATAGAATGTAAGAGACATAAGAGAAAATCTCAGACACTGAAGGTATGATAGAAGAAATGGACATTGGTCAAAGAAAATGTTAAGTCTAAAAAAAATTTTGACACAAAATATCCAGGAAATCTCGGACACTATGAAAAGACCAAGCCAGCGAATAATGGGAATAGAAGAAGAAAAAGAACTCCATTTCAATGACGCCAAAAATGTTTTTAACAACACCATAAGGGAAAAAAGATTTCTAACCTAAAGAAGATGTGTAAAAAAGTTACAAGAAGCATTCAGAACATAAAATTGATTGGACCAAAACAATGTCACCTTACCACACAATAAACAAAACACTAAACATACAGAACAAAGAATCAAGGGGAAAAGATCAAGAAACATATAAAGGTAGTCATATTACAACTGCAGCTGACTTCTCAATGGAAAGTATAAAAAGTATAAGACCCTGAACCGATGTAGGGCAAACTCTAAGAGACCATAGATGCCAGCCCGAACTATTCTAACCAGCAAATTTTTTAATCAGTGTAGATGGAGAAAATGGGATACTCCATAATAAAGGAAGAGTTAAGCATTATCCATTTACAAGTCTAGTCCTACAGAAGATTCTAGAAAAAAACTTCAACATAAGGTTAATTATATCCCATGAAAATACAGGGAATAAATAATTTCATACCAAAAGCAAAGAAGGGGAGAGCACATACTGCCACCACCACCATTACCATCACCAACAACAAAATAATAAGAATCAACAGTCATTGGTCATTGTTATCTGTCACTATCAATGATCCCAGTTTTCCAATAAAATGACACAGATTAACAGAACAGGTATGAAAACAAAATCCATCCTGCAGCATCAAAGAAACAAACTTCAACATCAAGAACAGACATTACCTCAGGGTAAAAGGTGAGAAAAAATATTCCAAGCAAATAGACTGCTGTAGTCATTTTAGTATATAACAAAGAAGACTTGGAACCAAAGATCATCAAAAGAAATACATGAGGACATTTCATACTCGTCAAAGGAAAAATCTACCAAGACAACATTTCAAATGTTAACATCTAATCTATACCCACAAACTAAAAGAGACCCACATTTGTAAGAAAGAAACTACTAGAGCTTCAATCTTATTGACTTTCATATAGTGAGAGCAAGAGACTTCAATACCCAACTTCCACCAATGGACAAGTTAGGTCATCAAGACTAAAATTAAACAGAAAAATATTAGAACTAACAGATGTTATAAACCAAATGAAAGTTACATAAATATGTAGAACATTTCTCCCAAACACACACACACACACACACAAATATACCTTATTCTCAGCACCACATGAAACTTTTTCCAAAACTGACTACATATTAGGATACCATGAAAGCCTCAGCAGATACAAGGAAATTGAAATAACTCTTTATATTCAATTAGGTCACCATGAATTTAAGCTGGGTATCAAAACAACAGACAATGGAAAGCTTACAAACTTATGGAAACTGAGTAACTCTAAACTGAATGAAAAAATGGATCATGAAAAAAAGGGAGAAACTAAAGAATTTATAAAATTCAATGAAAATGAAAACACAGCATATCCAAACTTATGGGATACAATGAAAGCAGAGCTAAGAGTAAAGTTCATAACACTAAATACTTACATAGAGAATTAGAGCGATTTTATGCTAGCACATTAACAGCACATCTGAAAGTTCTAGAACAAAAAGAAATAAGCATATCCAAAAGGAGTAGATATACAAAATAATCAAACTGATGGCTTAAATCTATAAAATAAAAACACCGAGACCATAACAGAGAATTAATGAAACAAAGAGTTTTTCTTTGAGAAAATCAAGAAGATATGCAAGTCCTTATCCAAATTAAGTAAAAGACAGAGAATATCAAAATTAGGAAAATCAAAAATGAAAAGGGGAGTCATAATAGCAAACACAGAGGAAATCAAGAGAATCATAAGGGCATACTTTAAAGTCATATACTTCACCATATTTGAAAATCTAAAAAGAAATGTATAATTTTCTTACTACACACCACATACCAAAGTTAAAACAAGATCTGATAACAAAGTAAAAGATAAGTAACACCTACTTAAATATAAGAAGTCATTAAAATGCTCCCAATCAAAAAAAACAGACAGTTATAGAATTCTATAATAGTTTCAAAGAAAATAAATTCTCCTAATCAAAAAAAAGTCAGACAGTATAGAATTCTATAATAGTTTCTTTTTTTCTATTTTTTCCAGAAATTCTTTATTTATTTATTATTTATTTATTAAAGATTTCTGCCTCCTCCCCACCACCATCTCCCATTTCCCTTCCTCTCCCCCATCAAGTCCCCCTCCCTCATTAGCTCGAAGAGTAATCAGGGTTCCCTGCCCTGTGGGAAGTCCAAGGACCACCCACCTCCATCCAAAGAAAATAAATTCTCCTAATCAAAAAAAGCCAGACAGTATAGGATTCTATAATAGTTTCAAAGAAAATTATTTCTCAAATTATTCCACAAAATAGGAACAGAAGGTACATTGCACAGTATATTTTATGTGGTCCTAATTTCCTGTTATCAAAACCATATAAAGACTAAACAAAGTTATAAATCAATTTCCCATATGAACAGAGATGCAAAAATACTCAATAAAATACTTGCAACCTGAATCCAATAAAACATCAAAAAAATCATCCACCATGATCAGGTCGGCTCCGTCTCAGAGTTGTAGCCGTGGTTGAATATATGAAAAATTTAAAAAATCATCATGTTAATAAACTAAATGAAAGAAGACATGATAATCTCATTTATACTGAAGAAGCCATTGATAAAACACAATAAAAGTACTGAAGAGAGTAGGGATATAAGAAACATTTTTGTTAAAAGCATGCATTGACTGCCTGTATATGATGGTTCTGCTGAACTTGTCAATATTGGTTTCATGGATAAGTTGATGAGGATGATTGACAAGGATGCTTCCTAAAAAGGAAGCCATCTGTACAGATGGTTGTAGACTGAACTCAGGACCTTTGGAAGAATAGGAAGTGCTCTTAACCACTGAACTATCTCTCCAGCCCCAAAACATAACTAAACATAAAAAAGACCAAGTAGAGTAAACTTATAGTCATCATCAAATTAAATAGAGATAAAATAAAAGCAATTCTATCAAAATCAGGAACAAGACAATTTTGCACACTGTCTCTATATCTATTCAATAGAGTACTTGAACTTTTAGCTAAAGCAATAAGAGAACTCAAGAAGACCAAGAGGATACAAATTAGAAAGGAAGAAATCAACGTATCATTATTTTCAGATGATTTGATAGTATAAATGAGCAACCCAAAACAAACAAACAGAATAGTTAAAACAATACTGAACAATCAAAGAACTGTTGAAAAAAATCTTCATCCCTAATTTCAAGTTGTACCACAGAGTTATAGCAATAAAAATTCAATTATATAATAAAAAGAGACACACTGATCAATAGAATTGAAGAGCCAGACAAAAACTGTGGTGAGATTTCCTTCCAAAATCCAAATTATCTTACCTTATTCTTGCTGAGACACGGAGCCCAGGAGACTGTTTGCTTATTTTCCAGGTAAAATGCTTAAACATTACAAAATGCCACTATAAACTTAGAAGCAATTACAGAGTATTTAGTGTCAAAAGACAAAGCACTCTCTGTAATTCTTTGTAAATTTATTATTTCTTCCTTGGAAAAACACTCATTTCATTTAATGAATATTTAAACTTGGTATTTTCAACATCTTCAATGTTTTGATTTCCACCTTATAACACCACAAAGATATATCAAAATACAATATTATTCATTTTGTAATTTTAGACAATAACCAAAACTGCATTAAAATAGGTCACGATTATTAAAAATTAATTCACCTATGTTTATTATAAATGTTAGTAATTTTTTGGATACTGCCATGTCATAACATTCAAGCCATTGTTACCACTTCCAATAGTTACAATGAAAAGACAATGTTTAAATTACTAATTATTTTAGGTCCTACCAAGAACTTATCATATTTGATATACTAACTTAATCTTGAGGAAAAAAAATTGATAATTTAGTGCTGGTTATGGTGGCACATGCCTACAGTTACAATATGCAGTAGGCAGATAATCTATTAACTTCAAGACTAGCCTGTTTGACACAGTGAATTCCAATCCAGACAGGGCTTTGTTGTAAGATGCTTGCTTCTCTGCCTTTCTCCCCCCCCCCATCCATCCCTGTTTTCTCTCTCTGTCTCTCTCTCTGTTTCTCTCTCTGTCTCTCTCCCTCTCTCTCTGTCTCTCTCTCTGTCTCTGTCTCTCTCTAGCTCTCTCTCTCTCTCTCTCACACACACACACCACATACAAGCAAAGAGACACACTACAACTAATGATGATGATGATTTAATATCATTAAAAATTAAGCTAAGTTATTTTTCTGGTCAATTTATATTGTTTTGTTGTAATAGTATAAATTCTTTGTAAAACAAATCAATACATAGTCCAACATACTTTGGTCTTAATAAAGTGTTGTTTTTATTAGTTCAGTAGATCAAGCGTTTCTAGTTATTGCTCCTTCCATCATTTATAAAAAATGGTATCAAGTAACAATTACAAGTCCATGAATAATTTTTTTACTAATTTTTCTGCCACTTATAAGCATATTCTAAGTAATCTGAGTGATGAATCATAAGATTTAAATATTATTTATGTAGGAGTTTTGTTTGTAAACCATTTTATTCACAATCAAACAAGAAAATGACTTGTTCACAAAGCAACAAAAAGAACTGACCTAAATTTACTATATTTCTAAAAATGAAGAAACACAACCTAAGCACTGTAGCTTTTGTACACAAATGATGGAATCAAAAGCTAATAAAGAGCCATGCATGAAATCTAAATAAATATGTTCATGTGGAAAATTTATGATTCACTACACTATGAAAAGCTGAAATCAATCTTTTTCTGACCAGTCACAGATTTGAAAGCAAAGCATTTCAGGACAGAAAAGGAAAGTGATAAATTTATTTGTTGGCCTCATCTTCAAAAACTTTATAGTGTTGAAATGTATTGCTAAATCTCCATTCTACCTATACAGCTGGTACATTTGCTTATACTGTCATTATATTTATTCTATAAATAATCTTGTTCTTGTCTTAGAAATGGTAAAAATTTGATTTGAAAATGATCACATTATTGATTCTCCAATTATTTTTATCTCTATTCTGTGGAAACATTAATAACAAAATTCCAAAATCTCATAAAATTATTCTAAATAAGGACATCAAGTATTATTTGCTGAATCTAATCAAAATTTGTTTTTTTTTTATTTTCTTTAAAAGATAAAAAGTTTATGACACTGAAAGGTACTCTGCAAATTACCAAAAAAGAAAATTAAATGCCAACTGAGCCATAAAACCTTTGATCAACAATCTGTCCTGCCTGCAAAGTATGCTAGGGGTATGATAGAACAAATCTTGTGATAGTAACCAATCATTGTCTGATTTCACTTAAGACTCCCTCCATGAGATGGAGCCAATACCTGACACTGCTTGGGTAAACAAGAGACTAGATAGCTCAGATATCCAGGGTAAAATCAAATGTTAGTGGTTGAAAAGGTAAGTTACAATAAAAAAGACTTTTTTCATGTTGTATATTTGTTTAATTGGTTTTTAATTTTATTTTATTAGCATATTTTATTTATTTCACATACTAACCACAGTTTTCCCTCTTTCCTCTCCTCCTGTTTCCTCCCCTGACTCCCGTCCTCCCCACTCACCATCCACTCCTCCTCAGTCTCCATTCAGAAATGGGCAGGTTTCCCATGGGCTTGAGCAAAGCATGGTGCATCAAGTTGAGTCAGGACCAAACTCTTGCCCCTGCATAAAGACTGGGCAAGGTAATTCAGCATGGGAAACAGGTTGCCAAAAGCCAGCTAAGTGCCAGGGACAGGTCCTGATCTCACTGCTAGGAGCCTTACAAAGACAAAGCTACACAACTGTCACACATACACACACACACACACACACACACACACACACACACACACACAAAGGTCAATCCCATGCAGACTCTCTGTTGATCCAGAGTCCATTGCTCCCACAAGCTCAGGTTAATTGTCTCTGTGGGTTTTCCTGTCATGACCTTGATGCCTCTGGCTCCTCCAATCCCATCTCTCTTTCTTCTGGAGGACTCTGGGAGTTCTACCCAGTACTCAGTTGTGAATTTCTGCATCTGCTTCCATGAGTTATTGGACAAAGACTCTCTGATGACAGTTAGCATTGTCACAAATCTGCTTAGCGTAGATGGCCCATTCAGACACCCACTTCACTATAGCTAGCAATCTTAGTTGGGGTCATTCTTGTGGATTCCTGGGAGTTTCCATAATAGGATAAAACAAAGAGCCAAGTTTCGCCCTAAGACCAAAGTGACTCCCACTTGTCAAGACATCACTTTTGTTATCTCCTTCTTTATCCCATTCCTAACCCAACTCCTGTGCCCAGCCTGCCTAACTTGCTCCTTCAAGTTCCCATCACCTCCCCCATCCTGCCCCCGGTCTATCCAGGAGATTTCTTCTATTTCCCCTTCAAGGGAAATCCATGTGTCTCTCTTTGGGCCCTTTGTTATGTAGCCTCTCTGGGGCTCTGGACTATGTCCTGACTATCCTGTATTTTCCCCCTAGTATCCACTTATGAGTGGGCACATACCATGCTTGTCTTTCTGGGTCTGGGTTACCTCACCCGGGATGATGATTAAAAAAAAAAAAGACTCAATGATATTCTGCTCTTCTTAGAGATTAGTGCCTTAGTCAACTAGCATCACAGAAGCTTCCTCCTGCAGCAGATGAGAAAAAGTACAAAGACCCACAATTTGACATACACCAGGTGAGAGACCTAGAACACAAAGCTCTAAATGAGGTATCTCTATCAAATCCCTCCCCTCAGAGCTCAGGAAATGCTGTGTAAGTTGAGGCAGAAGGAGAAAGAGATATAGAGAGAACAGTAGAACAGGGCCCTCTAAATTAACTGAGGGAAGCTCCTATAAATTCATAGAAACTGAAGCAACAATCAAGGGACTACATGTGTCTGTACCAGATCCTATGCATACATACAATAACTTTTAGGTGAGTACCTTTATGAGACTCCTGAATGTGTAAATGGCTGGGCCTCTGATCTTGTGTTGCTCCTTCTTTATGGGTTCTTTTATTTTTCTGTTGGCTTGTGCTGTCCAACTTAGATATGGGAGGTTTTGTTTTAGCCTATTACATTTTATTTTGCTATGTTTTATTGGTTTTTATCTTCTTATATTTTAATTTGTTAAGTTTTGTTGCTATTTCTTAGAAGCCTGTTACTGTTTTTTGCAGAAATAAGACTGAGCCAGAGACCTTGGCCAGAGCAAGCCTGAGGCAGCCAGCTCCAGGGAAGCAGGACTGAGCCAGCGACCTAGGCTGGAGCAGGCCTGAGACAGGAAACTCACTCCATGGGAGAGGAGTAAAGCCGAGGAGCACTGAGTGACCTTCAGAAACATGGATTGAACAACAGGATAACTAGAGCCAAGGCACTGACTGTACCACTAGGAACAAACATTGAGCCTCGGATTCAGTGGCACCTAGAATATTAATCACCAGAATCACAGATAGCCCAAATCATACCAATTAGAGGAAAAGATGAGTAGGAAAAGTAAGAATGCACACAACACCACAAAAAGCAACACAACATGAGTAAAATCTAGAGACCCTATAACAGCAAGACTTGAACACCAAGTATGGATGAAGAAGAAAATGATCAAAAAAAAAAAAAAAAACTTAAGAACGTTTGAAACTCTTAAAGAGGAAATGAGAAATTCTCTCACAGAAATGGAGAAAAATACAAATAAAAAAATTGAAAGACATCAGCAAATCCCTTTTAAAAAATGAAGAAAAAGCAATCAAACATGTGAAAAAAAAAACTATTCAAGACTTAAAACCTGAAATAGAGACAATAAAGGAAACATAATCTCACTGAAATCAAGAACAAGACAAGGTTGTCCACTCTCTCCATAGCTATTCAATATAGTTCTTGAGGTCCTAGCTAGAGCAATAAGAAACCAAAAGGAGATCAAGGGGATACAAATTGGAAAAGAAGAAGTCAAACTCCCACTGTTTGCTGATGATATGATAGTTTACATAAGCGACCCCAAAAATTCTACCATGGAATTTCTACAACTCATAAACACTTTTAGTAATGTAGCAGGATACAAGATTAACTCAAAAAAAATCAGTAGCCCTCCTGTACACAGATGATAAAAGGACTGGGAAAGAAATCAGAGAAACATCACCCGTCACAATAGCCACAAATAGCATAAAATCTATCAGAGTAACTCTAACAAGTGGAAGACTTGTATGACAAGAACTTTAAATCTCTGAAGAAAGAAATTGAATAAGACACCAGAAAGTGGAAAGATCTCCCAAGTTCTTGGGTAGGTAGAATTAACACAGTAAAAATGGCAATCTTACTAAAAGCAATCTACAGATTTAATGCGATGTCCAGCAAAATTCTTCATAGACCTCAAAAGAATGGTACTCAACTGCATATGGAAATTAAAAATCCCAGGATATAAAAAAAATTCTGTACAAAAATAAATAAGTAAATAAATAAATAAATAAATAAATAAATACTTCTAGAGCCATTACAATCCCTGACTTCAAACTCTGCTACAGAGCTACAGTACTGAAAACAGCCTGGGATTGGCATAAAAATGGACAGGAGGACCAATGCAATTGAATCGAAGACCTGGATATTAGTCCACATACCTTCAAACACCTGATTTTTGACAAAGAACAAAAATATCAAATTAAAAAAGCATATTTAACAAATGATGCTGGCGTAGCTGGATATGAAAATTCAGAATGAAAATAGATCCATATCTATCACCATCCACAAAACTCAAGTCCAAATGGATCAAAGGCCTCTACATAAAGCCAGCCACACTGAACCTGATAGAAGAGAAAGTGGGAAGTACACTTGAACACATTGGCACAGACCACTTCCTAAATATAAATGCAGTAGCACAGACACTGAGAGGAACAGTTAATAAATGGGTCTTCCTGAAACTGAAAAACTTCTGTAAAGCAGAGGATACAATGAACAATACAAAGCAACAGCCTACAGAATGGGAAAAGATCTTCACTAACCCCACACCAGACAGAGGTCTGATCTCCAAAATATACAAAGAACTCAAGAAATTGGTCATCAAAAGAACACATAATCAAATAAAAAAATGGAGTACAGACCTAAACAGAGAACTCTCAACAGAGGACTCTAAAATGGCTGAAAGAAACTTAAGGAAATGCTCAATATCCTTAGTCGTTAGAGACATGCAAATCAAAACAACTCTGAGATTCCATCTTACATCTCTAAGAAAGGCCAAAATCAAAAACACTGATGACAACTGGAGAGGTTGTGGGGTAAAGGGAACCCTCCTGCAGTGCTGGTGGTAGTAAAAGCTGGTACAGCCCTTTTGGATGTCAGTGTGGCGATTTCTCAGAGAATTAGGAAACAACCTTTCTCAAAACTCAGCAATACCACTTTTGGGTATATATCCAAAAGATACTCAATCATGACACAAGGACATGTGCTCAACTATGTTCATAGCAGCATTGTTTGTCATAGCTAGAACCTGGAATCAACCTAAACGGCCCTTTTCCAAAGAATGGATAAGGACAATGAAGTACTACACATCAGAAAAAAATAACAACATCTTGAATTTTGCAGGCAAATGGATGAAGCTAGAAAACATCATTTTGAGTGAGATAACCCAGACCGTGAAAGACAATTATCACATGTACTCTCTCATAAGTGTTTCTAAACATAAAGCAAAGAAAATGAGCCTACAAATCACAATCCCAGAGAACATAAACAACGAGAACCCTAAGAGAGACATATATAGATCTAATCTATATGAGAAGTAGAAAAAGACTAGATCTCCTTAGAAAATTGGAAGCATGGGGACCTTAGGAGAGGGTTGATGGGGAGGGGAGAGGTAGGGAGGGAAGCAGAGAAAAATATAAAGCTCAATAAAATCAATAAATCTTTTTTCAGAAAAAGAAGCCCATCCTTTTCTTATGAGAGACAGAAAGCACATAAATCTGGAGGGGAGGGAAGTGGGGAATAACTAGGAGGAAAAAAGAAAGGGGAAACTGTAGTTCAGAATATATTGCATGAGAAAATAATCTGTGGATATTTAATAAAATGAAAAAAGTTAAAATGAATTAGATATTTCAGATGTAAACTTTTGAATATTAGATAAATCTGAAATTACCATTTGTGCAGCTATTGAGAGCCTTTGGGGACCAGCCTCAAGGCCCTTTCAAGGTTCACAGAGGAAGCAGCAGCCAGCAAAGGATTTGGGTTGCCTGATGGTGATTAAATGTCTCATTCTGTGCTTTTCTGATTCAGTTTCTTTATTGTTCTGCTGTGTTTCCAGTTTATACACAGTTTATATACACACAGAATCAGCAATTCTCTGGCAATAGTAAGGTTACAAGGCTTGAATTTCTTAGGGTCGTAAAACAGATGAGAGGCTCATAAAGTGACACTGTTAGCTATGCGTATGGCTTTAGGGAGGCGTGGCTTGAAAAATGCCCAGCCAACACTACAAGACAAAAACGTTGATTCGGAGAGCTTTAAAATCTCAGAAGGGAATCAAAAGGGTTCATGTGCTACATTCCTAAATATGATTAGTTAGTCTAGATGTTTGTGATTGTTAAATGTATAAGAAGGGAGGAATTCAGTGATTGGCACTCTTGGCCAAGGGAGCTGTCGTGCCTGGGAATGCTTCAAGGTAGCCATAGAGACCATCATAAACTGTGGAGGAAGACATGCAGAGCCCAGTCTACACTAGCATTTTCACCAATATTAAGTGGCTAAGGAGGACCTCAGATCTAAGAATTACATCCATCACCCTTAAGTGTTTATTTAGAACAAGAAGAATTTATGATTATATAGTAAAAATTTGGGCAGGACCTGACAATGTCCTGATGCCCTTGATAAACAATGTCTTTTATTTCCATGCTGCCCAGGTGAAAAGGATTACCTTTCTCCAGAGCTAGTTAAATGATAATTACTGTTTCCTGTTATTTCTCAGGGTTAAGACACAGTTAAATTCCTAAACTAAAATTCTGTGTCAATAAACCGAGTTGAGAATAGGCTCAGGGTACTAATAACCTTTTAGAGTTAGAGTCAGTGGGTGTTGATTACTATACTGTGGAATCTATTGGAACTAGTCCTTCTTGAGAAGGAGAGTACTATGGCCACAGAAGAGATTTAAAGCAAGAACAGTGACTATTCAAAAGGCAATATTCACAGAATTCTGTGTCTGGGCTTGTTTCTACATTAGAATGCTTATTTCTTGTGTGTTGAACTTCTGATTTGTCAGCTGAAATCTCACTGCATAACCCTGCAGACCGCAGCATCCAATAATATTGCAAATACTCTGTAATGAGAAAACTTAGGTTGCGATTTTCCTTCTATTACCTTCTGTAGGGCTGGATTTGTGGCTACGTATTGTTTAAATTTGTTAAAACCGGTCTCGCTGAACATAGCGGACAATGAGGACTACTGAGACCCCAAGAACAATGGCAATGGGTTTTTGATACTACTGCACCAATTGGTTTTGTGGGAGCCTAGGCAGTTTGGATGCTCATCTTACTAGATCTGGATGGAGGTGGGTGGTCCTTGGACTTCCCACAGGGCAGAGAACCCTGATTGCTCTTTGGGCTGATGAGGGAGGGGGACTTGATTGGGGGATGGAGAGGGAAAGGGGAGGTGGCGGTGGGGAAGAGACAGAAATCTTTAATTAATTAATAAAGAAATAAATTAAAGAAAATAAAAATAAAAAAGAGAAAACTTAGCAGTTGAAAAGCAATCATTAGAGGTCTGTAAGGATTTCACAAAACAAATCATGGTAAGGTAATCATGATTATTAATAGGATAGGTGCATCATGCAACGAAACCGCGGAAACCGTGTAGGCACACTGCATTAGCTGCTATTGCAAAATGCCATGCACTTGGATGGCTTATAACAAACTTAATTTTAGATCTAAGCTACTATAGGATGTGGCTGGAACAAATACTCAAAGATAACAATACACTATTCTTTATTAGCCAAGGAGAGAAATTTCCTTTCACAGCTGTTTTAGTTCTTTATCTCTTGCAGCGGTAAACATCAGGACCAAAACTATAAAGGACATTCTGAGCTTACAGTTTAGGGCACAGTCCATCACTAAGGAAAGCCAGGAAACAAATTCATGTGAGATTGAAGCAGAACCCATGGAGGAATTCTGCTTGGTGTCTCACACAGACTCCAGGTTACATTAAGGGTATATAATATCCTTACATAGTTCAGGAACACATACCCATGTACTGGTCCCACCCACAGTGGCCTGGGTCTTCCTATATCAATTAACAATCAAGACAATCTCTCACAGAAATGCCTACAGACCCAACTTGATAAAAAAAAATACTTAACCAATACTCTTTTGTTGTTGTTTTGTTTGTTTGTTTGTTTTTGTTTTTCAGAGACCTGGTTTCTCTGTGTAGCTTCAGAGCCTGTCCTGGATCATGCTCTGTAGACCAACCTAGCTTCAAACTCACAGGCATCCACCTGCTTCTGCCTCCCAAGTGCTGAGATTAAAGGCATGCACCATCACTTCCTGGCAATTGATACTCTTTTTTTAAAAGATAACACTAAGATGTGTTGGCAGTTAAAACTAAGAAAACAATCAGAGGAGTATATGATGAAAAAGGACAGAGAGCAAGAGAAGGCTACAAATATAATCCTGGTGGCCAGGGACAGGCGGTGTATGGAGCCATTGAGAAAGACCAGTGAGGGCAGCCACAGTGACGTGAAGATGATAAATGGTGAAACAAGTTCATTACAAATTTCTGAATCCTATAGTGTGAGTGACCTCTCACAGAATACATTAATATAAATTGATCATTAATATAAAGATGTTTTTTAAATTAATTTTTTAACTGTGGTTAAGGTGACAAAAAAATCAAGGGAACAAAATGAAGGTTAGAGAATTGGAGAAAGGAAAATTCTGCAAAAGTGAGTTAAAGGTAAGTAGTCTCTCGTATGTACAGAGAGGCTAGTGTTGACATTCTTCAGATTCGTTAAACCTAGTTTCTTTTTCTTGTTTAATCCCTCAGTGATTTACTGGAAGGTAATAACTGTCCCATTGTGTGTGCTCGTTTGTTTCTTTTCTTCCTTCCTTTCTTTATTTTTTTTCTTTTTCCTCTCACTTTTTCCTTTCCATTATTTCTTCTTTCCTCCAGTCTTTCCTTTTCCTTTTTTTAAGGAGCCAAGCATACAGAAGGATACAGCAGGAGCTTCATTACAGGATAACCTATAGCATCGAGGCTCTAGCGATTGTTCAATAGTCTAGGAGAAAATTCTGGACATCACCATGAGGCATAGAATGTGATTCAAGTCATGTGCACTTAAGGGGTCAAGTAGACCACTGACAACATTCAGAATGCAGTTATTTTCCTGTGTATTTAATTTTGTATTCTTCTTTTAAACTTTAATCTCTATTAAGGCAGTAAATACATTTTGTTTGTTTACATACTTTATCCTCCTATTCTTTGTGTACTAGCTAAAGTTCCTTGTATAAAGAATAGTTTCTGGTAATTATACCTGTGGACATTTCTTTGAGGGTGTGGCTGTCCCAAAGAAGACTAGATCATGAAGAATTTGACCTCATTAATGAATGGACCCATACCTTGATGAATGATGGAATTATTGACGGTGTCAGGAATAGCAAGTTATCAGATGCATACTTCTTGGGGCCTGTCTTGCCTTAACCCCTTCCTGTTTGTTTGTTTGTTTGTTTGAGCCTGATTCTTGGTCTACAAGGTGTAGATTGCACTGTTCTTTGCTAGTAGATTCACCGGCAATCTCAGAAAGAATTACCAACATAATTTATTCCTTTCTTTGAGTTGATCAAATGTAGTTTGGTCCCAATATGCAAAACTATCACTTGTATCTCTTATGGTCTTCAGGAATTTGTGGGAACTTAAGAGAAAGATGAAGACAATACTAAAGAAAACAAAAGGATCCAGTGCTAACAATTAGGAATTACAGGAACTGATACTCATTACTTGCAAGATACAGCAAGCAATCCCTTCCCATTACTTGCATAGAAAGCACAAGCAAATATTTGTCAGGCACATTATGAAGTAAATCACTGTATTAAGGTAACAGAATTTGATTATTAGAATTTTCAAAATAAATTATGTGGAAAATATAAAAAATAAAAATATTAGAAACACTTTTTCTTTTCTAAAAAGAATTTTTGGTTAAGAAAAAATGATACAGACAGCCATGAACTGGGATTCCTTTTAATAAAAGTAGAGAGATTAAAGAACAGTGAGCACAGGACAGATCATATCAGGGAGGTGACAGTGTCAAAACCTGGTGTCTAGACCATATTTCCTCTAAGAAAACTCTAAAAGATCCACAAGCTTAAAGTTCTAAGTATAATAGAAACAATATTGTGACTGTAAGAATATCATAACTTTTTTGAAAATTAATATCTGTTTTAATTTACATTTTCTGAAAAAAATCAACTTCAAAAGAAAGGTAAGGAACATTTCTTCAAGGCACTAGAAGTCATTCTATTTAATTATATTTGCACCCATCAGTAATGGACTCAGTCATAAAAAATCATCTATAATTTCAGGTCTGATTATATTTGAAAGTGTTTTTAGTAGAAATGTTTTTTGTTTGTTTAGTAGAAAATTCTAAATACAACTGTAGAAGTAATTTCTGTTTCTTGTAAGGTTTTCTCCATTTCTGTTTCAAGTTGTGCATCTCTCAGGACTTCATTATAGGAACTCTATCACTGACCTTTCCCCTTCACTGCCCTCAGAGGCCACCGGAGACATTTCTAGGTATATAGCATAAGAATCTCTCTCTTTTGAAATTGCCAGGGTCGCAACTTTGACATAATCTCTCAAATGTCTGGGTCTTGATCCCTTTTCTGATGTGTATGCTTTGTTCTTTATTCATACTTAACCTAACTCTCACAGGCCAGTGATGCTCTTTTCTGATTCTATTTTTCCTCCTTGACCTTGACACTTCAGAATGTGCAATTCTTTCTAAACAATAAGAGCTGTTGACATATGATGCAAATACAGCTTGTTTTCTTCAAAATTTATTATTCTGGTGTCTGCCTTTTTTCCTATCTATTGCAGTATAAGTTCTTTATGAGTGACTGTGTTCTCCAGTTTCCAATAAAGCTAAAATTATATGTTTAAAGTAAGTTTCATATATATGACAATATACTTTTTTTTACATATTCAGAAAACATCAAAGATATATTTGATGCTATCCAATATTTTTTTAGAAAATTACAATTCCTTATACTTATTATTGATTCTGGAGTAATCCTTGATATTCTATATAAACAAACATATGTAGATGTTTAAATATGTCAGTATATATATAAAAGCATGTAGAATGTGTAATAGATAAATCTATAGTGTGTTCTTGAAAGATATCAAAAGAAAAATGTTCAACTACACATACTGTTGTATGTATTGTTATAAATTATCCTTTTCAAGACACAGTTACAAATTGATATATATGAATTTGTGAGATTCTAATATAGAGAAAATTATACATCAATGGTAACATAATTGACCAATATTTACAAATTAAAATATGATAAAATGTAGATTGAAATTAAGTAAGTATTACAAAACAAATTTTTGCTATTTAAGTTTTTACTAAATTGATGTTTCTATGGACATAAAATGTTATAAATTTCAGGAATCTTAATTTTCTCTAATTTAATTGCTTATTCTTACTACTAAAGGCAGTTATAAAACTGATTATATCATAATGTAATCTATTTTCCTGTAATTCAACTATGTAAATTAGCATCCACATTCATAATTCTGAAAAACAACAATGGACATATTAATTTATGTACATTGTAATTTATTTGGGTACTTCAAATATACAAGTGCATATCAAAATAAATCAAGTTATTAGTCTGTTCATGACATTAATAACAACAGTTCAAATTAAGTGACTATAGAAAGCTAGATTTGGGGAAATTTAGATAATTTCATCATAAGTGTTTCACATCCAATCCCACTTGTGTGTTCCTCATCTATAGAAATCTATGGAAAAATTTGATCTTTATTGTGCAAAAAAATATATAAACACTAGAAACAGATTATAAATCTTGTACTAAAATGCCCAAATAAGATCAAGTTTGACTTTGCTTACTTTGTATAATACAATGGAATCACTACCTCATTTACTAGTCTTTTTTTATTTACCATACATTTAAATGGCCTGAATAAATTTTAGTCATTTACTTTTTTTAATTTTTGCTTACCTTAAAAATCAGAAAAGCTAACGAGAGCCACAGGTAAGATAACAGTAAGATACTTTTAAAATATGATATGATAACTAGTGAACACTGAAAGGCAGCATACTTCACAGCAAGGACAGGAAAGAATCATAATTCTTTGCAGTGAACTCTCCATGCCCTGGTCACAATCTATTACTGTCAATTTGGCGTTGAATGAGTGTCAGACAACACTGGGCAAACCACATCTTTCACGTTGATACCTATCCTTCCTATGATTTGAACTACATCAAAAATTGCGATAGAAATTGAAACCCGTGAGTAATTCCTCCTTGGAAAGGAATGTGTGGACTGTCTTTCTGGGAATATCTAAAGCCGAAATTGAATATAACGTTGCTCCCCTGAGGTTTGAAGATGGATGTGCTCCTGAGCCGACTAGCCTAAAACTATTATTTTTTTGAAGCTCATTAGAAAATAAAAATAAGAGAAATAAATACACCACTGGAAGGACTGGAAGGAAGTGATAAAATTCAAGTTTTCCTGCATAATAAAAGTCAATTTACTATCCTAGGCTTATTTCAAAACAGGATTGTAACCTCAATGCTATAGGACAAGACAGCCAAGAGCCAAGGAAAGCATAAACGGCAGCTTAATGGGCAGACGACTTTCCTATCTGATAAAACTCTAGGCAGACAAGAAACCTTGAAAAAGTACTCTGAGAACTATCACCTGCCACTGACAAGAGACGGATGAAATAAGCTGATCGTATCCTATCTTTTTTTTTGGGGGGGGGCATTAACGTTGAGTTCACTGTTTACCTGGCATCATCCCAGATCTTTCAGAAATGATTTTTAAAATCTCTGGCTCCTTGTAAAAAGACTTTAAAAATTCAAAATAAATCTACCATATATTGCATCAGTTCTACTACTGGATATATATTCTAAAGAAATCAAGCTAGGACTCCAAAGAGACATTTACACTATTAAGCTTTCTTACAGCCCTCTTCACAACTATGAAGAAATGGAAATAGCTGAAGTGTCCATCAGCTGATGATGGAGAAAGAAAACGTGACACACGTAGACAATGGACTATTATTCAGCTGCCAACAAGATCAAAATCCAGTCCTTGCCATACAATAGACGAAACGAGAAAATCATAATTTCTCCAACTAAAGTACTAAAAGTAAGACATTTTTGTTGTTATTTCCTCACTGTTCTGATTGATAAGGACATAACACAGCTGCTTTAAATCAAGCATTAATCATCAAGATTTTCCTTAGTTATTTTGATACATTTGTGCATTCCTTTCTTTCTGTGTGCATGCATTTTTTTTTTGTTTGTTTGTTTTGATTTTTGTTTGTTTTGCTGTTTTGTTTTGAAGTAACTGTCACTATCAAGGATGGCTGTGCCCCTGAGTGAACTGACCAAATACTACTAAATCGGTCTTTATTCTCCCATCTGATTAGAAGGTAAAAGAAAAAGTGATAAGTCAAGTCATTCAATGCTACTATCCCTCTTCCATAATACCCAAAACTTTTGTATAGTCTTGATAAGTTATTATATGACATTTTAGAGAAAAAATAAGACAGAAAAAATTATTGTTGATGCCTGATTTGGCTTTCCCCTGTAATCAGTTTGGTGAATACCCTGTCATTATAGAACTTTCATCCAATAACACCAAATGCACAGATCCGCAACCAAGCACCATGCCATGCCCTGGGAATCCAGTCAGAGAGGGAAGATGGGGTGTATGAGCAAGGTGGGTCAAGATCATGATGGAGAAATCTACAGAGAGAGCTGAATCAAGATTTTTATAACTCAGGAACTCTAGACCAGCAACTGTGGATCCTGCATGGGACTGAACTAGGACTCTTGCGTGTGGTAGACAATTCTGTAGCCTGGTTTATTTAAGGGGCTCTTGGCAGTGGGATTAGGATCTATCTCTGTTGCATGAGTTGGCCTTTTGGACCCCTTTCTCTATGGTGGGATGCCTTCTCAGCCTTAATGCAGGGGAGAGGGGTTTTGTCCTGTCTCAACTTAATGTGCCAGGATTTGTTGACTTTCTTTGGGAGGCCTTACCCTTTGGGAAGGGTCAATGGAGGGAGAGCTGGAGGAAAGGCAGGCAGATCGAAGGTAGAAGGAGGCATGGGAGGGAGATATGGGTTTGAATTCAAAATAAGTAAAAAGTAAATTAATAAAATGGAATGCTCACCAAGTCATGCATTGTAACATATATCGTTGATTTATAATGGTGATAGATATTGTTGCTCACCTTCCATTTCTCAACAAAGAAAGTTATTACTTCCCTAAGTATTAATTGTGAAATAACTAAAATTTTCTAATTCACGAGAAAGAATTTTCATATAGCATCAAGTTTCCAAGAATGCTCCCATTTTACTAGATATTTTCTTTTTCTCTTTTTAGTGTTATATTTTTCTCCCTCTCTTTTTTCTCTATCCCTTTGACTTTATACTATATATGTATGTAAATAAGTATATATGAATGGATTCATATAAATAGCTGGCATTTCATGATTCTTAAATATCTGCAGAAAACCGAAATATGTCAAGTTACTAAAAAATGTGTCTCAATGATTTCTGTCAAATGTACTTTTCCTTTTGTGCCTTTTGCAGTTCATTTGATACATTTGGGTGTTATTCCTAATTATTTTAACCATGGGTCTTAAGACTTATTTTTATGTATAACCATGATTTTACTTGAAAAGTGCAAATCATTTGTTGTATATTATACTCTCTATCTCTATGTCTTGGATGTTTCCTGACAATTACGTGTAGGTTATACACTTTTTTCCCACAGTACACAAAGGTGATGGTGTAGAAATCAGCAGCAGCAGCCTTCTGAATCTCTACCATACTTCCATTTGTCATCAGTCAGAAGTACAGTCAGAAGTCAAAACCCCCGTTCCTGAAGCTCTGGCACCTTCTTTCAGCCTTTCCTGGCACCCACAATTACTTAAGCATACTGGGGCATGCACATAAATAAAAATAAAATAAATCTTTTAAAAAGACACTTAGGGAAATAGCTCAAGTTGCAACTGAACTTAAGGTTCGTCGGAGCATTTTTTTTTTTTTATCTCTGGCTGACACTCCCTTCCTTTATCAGTAAGAAGGTTAATATATTTTCTTTGCTGCACATGCAGGATTGATCACATCGCCTTTTGAAAATCAACACTTAATGACACAATGCATTTCTAAAACATCCTCAGTCCCATGCTAAGTGATTCAAGTTATTTCATACCTATATACACGAAAACCTCTCATTCACATTTGCTTGCACTATCTCACTCTCTTAATACTCTTCTATTGGCAAGATAAAACACCATGACCAAGACAGTTTATAAAAGAGAACATCTAACTTGGGAGATTACAGTTTCAAAAGTTGAAATCCATGATCATAATGGTAAGATCATGTTAGCAGGCAGGCAGGCAGGCAGGCTTGTAGCTAGAGTAGTTGTCTGAGAAATTGCCTCTTAGACCTAACTGGAAATGGCTTGGACTTTTGAAACCTTCAAGACTATCCCAGTGATACACCTGTTTTAACAAGGCCACACTTTCTAACCCTTCCCAAAGAGGTCCACCAATGGAGACCAAGTATTCAAGAATATAAACTTGGTGGGCATGTGGTGTTATCCAAACAACCACACTCACTGGATTTCAAAGCCCAAACTATCTTTTTATTCCTTCTATTTCCCTTCAACAGAATGGTAGAAATCTAAAACAGAACGAATATGGACTGTGACATTTTGCCCCTCTAACTTTCTCTCTATATCATTGCTTCTGCTTAAATGAACCTTTTGAATGAATGTCATAACACTGAAACATAAGTGCTTTCTGCACCCTTCTACATTGCAAGAAAGGTACCTTCTCTTCTTTTCAGCTATAAGCCAACATATTGTCACAACTCTTCTTTTATGCCCATGGATTATTACGTTTATTTTGTGTTTGACCTGAGCTCTTTCTCCATGATTGCTAAATTACATTTTCTAAAATCTTGGTGAGGAGTATCACCTGTTGAGACCTTCTTACTGAATCCAGCATAAGACAAAAACCAGAAATCTAAGGAAAGATTATAAAGGAGTGTTTGCCATGCTTTGGCAGAACACAAAGATAACCTATTTGCTGAAGGGATAAGTAAATCTATAATATTGAGGTTAATGATATTTCCTGAAGTTGTCAAAAGTTTTAGCAGAGCGTTAGGACATTGCAATTGTTAGTTGAGTAAAAGAGGTGATAAGAATGTGGGCTTATGTTACCTCTTACCAGAGGTGGTCTATAGAAAAAATATAAAGTCATTTATATAACTTCATATTCAATGGCATAGTTAATTATAACTCAGAATAAGACTATAACCCAAATATGCAATAAAATCTTTGAAGCAACATTTTGATTAGGGAATAGGACCATTCATTCCTAGAACATGATATTTCAAAGGAAAATAAACTCTTTAAGATACATGATTAAAAATGCCAATTATTCTAAACTAAGAATACTGTTGCCGTAGGATTAATAATCAAGGGATAAAATTATGGATGGACGAAACCAGTAGCGCTAAATTAACTCAGTGAAATTTAAACTCATATGAAGTTAGGAAGAAAAAGATGTGGTAGTGATTTATGGGGGAATTTGGAGGGGATAGAGGGTATAAATTGAACAAAATACATTATATTTATTAATAACATTATCAAACAATAAATAAAAAATCCCACAAAATATGTAAGCAGACTTTGACCCCTCAAATTTTAGTTAAATGCTTTGGTTAGCAGAGACAACCATGCCACTCCCACATAGCATTATTGATTCATCATTATTATAATTTTTTAGTCATAACTTATTCTTGGAACTCTCACAGCTGACTTTTTCCTTATTTTTATATTTCAGTTTAGATACAAATAGTTTGAATGTAGCAAGATGTCCTTCAGGATATTATGGTATATAACTTGGAATTTTGGGGGTATAATTGTCACTATTCAGTTGCACATGAAGCAATGCCTTCAGGATATTATGGTCTATAACTTGGAATTTTGGGGGTATAATTGTCACTATTCAGTTGCACATGAAGCAATGTGTATAGGAGTGAAATTTAAGACAGAAAACAAGTTCACAGGTAATGGTGCATTCTCCTAGGATACATAATTTTCTGTGTGGCACACAAACTTTTAGGAGTGGTGTTAAAAATCTACTAATTTGGCTAATTAAATCCTAAATTTAACGATGAGTATATTAAACATTGATAAAATAACAAATCTTCGCATGTGTTTTATAGAGTAAGATATGAAGTCTGACAGGGATGAAACACTGAACTGGGTGTGTTAGTTTATGTCTGCTCATGCAACTACTATGTATATTTTCAAAAATTTCTCAGGTGTTTAATAATGTGACAGAAGGGAGCACTTTGGAATCTTTGGGGGAAGTCTGTGAGATTGAAGTGACAGGAGATAACTCATTAGTACAACCAAGCTTTCCAATTTCAGAAGAAATAAATGATATCAGAATGATGGAGAGCAGGTGAAAAGGGCCAAATTGAGCCCCCACAATTGCTCTGCCTCCAGCAAGATAGTAAACCTAACCCAATTATTCATTTCTACAACAATTACAAGAGGAAGTGCCATCATTAAAGATGTGAAAGGTGAATGGACCGTGATTTGTGTTATAGCCCCATTAAACATTCCTGCTTGCCAAAAAGGTAAGTGAGTCATGGATGGGGCCATAAATTTCTAGAGTTTTAATTATTAGGTTACAACAATTGCAGCTTTATTTCTAAAACAATAAAGATGTTAAATGTTTTCCAGATGACTCTTTACTTTCTGCACCCAATTCCAGCTAGAGAGACTCTAAGAAAATCAGATATGTTTCCTACAGCAAACAAATGCCATGCTCCTGTTCAGTTCAAGGAAAGAACCACCTGAAACCAAAACTCATCAAATGGCTTCCTTTTCCTCTGTAAATAACATTTCCCCTCTCTGTCCTGATTATAGTTTTTGAGATGGTGGCCAACTCCCTTGTTTTATCCAACTATAAATATTCTTTGTGTAGCTTCTGTTTGGTCTGTTTGTGTGCATGTTTGTTTGTTTGAGTATGTAAAGCAGCCGTGTGGTAACAGGGAAACTTCATCATACTCACTAGGCAACCCAGGCTGGCCTGGCATCCGGGACTCCTGTCTCCATCTTCCAAAGGTCAAGATGATAAGCAGGAGTTTCTATGTTCTACTGTAAATAGGCTTTGTGTTTACTTTACTGGATGATCTTCATGTTTGTTCACAGATTTTTCTCCCCTGGGAAACCCACCAAAAGAATGTCCTTGCATAAGTTGCAGAAATCCTAGCTTTTGAGGAGAGAAGTACCCACAGAGGATGCTGTGCCTCACTGTTTCTGGCTTAGGAAGTCAATTACAAACTGAAAACCAGCAAAAAGTCTGAACTCTGCATTTTTTTTTTTTACTGAGTTCCTTAGCAACAGTTCTTAATTTCATTCCTAGATTTTTTTTTGCTTCTTTCCATTTATTGAATATCCTCTGTGGATCAGTGTGGGACAGACTCTTTTCACCTTCATTTTTCGTGTGTTTCTCTGTTGCACATTGCCATGATTAAAACACGTTCACCATAAAACGTAATCACAGTTATAACAAAGGCATCAAGTAAATGTTTTTCAGAATATGCCATTGAACCTATGACTCAAAGTCCACAGACTAACAAAACAATGACTTGAAAAATCACTGGCCAGAACTCTAGATGCTGACTCCTAGAAGCTGAGTAACATATAGGATCATATAATAGACTTGAGGATCAAATAAACCGTAAAACATGAGAGAAATGGTTCCAAAAGTTCTGTTTCTTGTAAAACAAACAATAACAAACAAACAAAGCAAAACACCTTTGTATGGACTTCTTTCAATAATACAACAGAAGAAAAAGGCACAACTATACTTTTTACATTAATTACACCCTGATTACTGTGTATGTCCCCACTTCCTGGGTAAGATTATGCAAAACAAGGTACAATTATTCACGGAAAACACAGGTTTTGTTTTTCTTTAGTTTTGTTTTCTTACATTAAACCTGTGGTCAGAAAGCGTTCCTTCAATTGTAGGATATTATTTTAGTAGTATTTGAGAAGCATAGTAATGCCCTTGTGAAATGGTTCTGCATTTTCAGCCATAGTGACTTTTTCAATGCTGGGTTACAAAACGAAGTATAATTTAAATTACAAAAGAAATTCAATGTTCTCTCATCTGACCTTTAGCTACAGAGTGGAAACTGAGTTCTTTTGGTGAGCTTAAAAAATTTACAAGGCATGGCAGTGGGAGGCAGAGGGAAGTGGATCTCTGTGAGTTTGAGGCCAACCTGGTCTACAAGAACTAGACTTGATCAGGGGAGGGGGAGGGAAATGGGAGGTGGCGGTGGGAAAGAGACAGAAATCTTTAATAAATAAATAAATAAAGAACTAGTTCCAGGACAGCCAGAGCTGTTACACAGACAAACCCTATCTCAAAAGACCAAAGAAAGAAAGAAATTTACAAGAGTTTTACAAAACAGAAGAAATTAGACAATAGAGCAATGACCAGAGAGATGCAGCTAGAATGTTTTGAAGATAGAAGACACTCGTTTATCAAAGAATATTCATAGCCTCTAAAAGTTTAAGACACTGTGCAATGCAAGCCTATTAATTTCTTAACTTGAACTTAGCTCATTGAACTCTCAATTTACTGACCTATAGACCCAAAGCATATGTAAAGTTCTCCTATACTAATTAATTTCATCCTTTGTTACACCAAAGAAGCAAAACAAATTCAAAAGTGGATACTTGTTTCTCACATGAATTATTAGTGTAGGGGATATTTATTGCTTTTGCAGAGGACCTGGGTTTAATTCTATCACCCACATGGCAACTCACAACCATATGTAACTCCAGGGCCAAGGAATGTGATCTCCAAGGGAACCAAATAAAAATGTGTACACACACACACACACACACACACACACAATATACACATGTATATATACTCATACATATATACCATGACCACATGGTACACACTAATATATGTATATGTATGTATATATGTATTAACAAAACATTCATATACATAAAATGATAAAAAAATTAAATCTAAAAATAGAAAAATTATTGGTTATTAGCTTCAATTTACTAAAATGGAGAGCAATAATACCAAAGCTTCACTCAGATTTTCCCAATATCAAGGCCAAAAACCATAAAAGAATACAGAGGTTCATTGATGGACTCATTTCAAAGGGCATCATAATATATTCCACTAGAAATTATAACACTTTTCCCCTGCATTAAACACAAACAAAAGTCATTGTGCACAAACTCATGCAACACAGATGAGGAAATCGGTTTGCTTATGATGCCCATGAACATCAGCAAAATCATTAACAGTTATTTTACTGTTGCACTGTATCTGCAAAACCACAGCTCTTATCCTTGAATGATTAAAAGATAATTTGTTCTGGAGCCATTTTGTGTGACCATAGCTAAGGACAATATGTAGTTACCCCAAATTCCATGTTCTAATGTAGAAAGAGTTTTATGAATTTTTATCACTTTAGAACACAAAGAAAACCATAAATCAAGGTGTGTTTAAAAGATGTTGGTGGGTACATTTGAGAGGCAGCTTCAGCAGGATGGTGGAAACATATCTATAGACCTGAGATGCTATCTGATATTATTCTTTCCTTTTGGATTGGTATAATCTAGTGGTATGCTAAGCTAATAGTTTCCACAATCGTTTACTTTCCTAGTTAGCTGCAGCTATCAACTTAACACAGAGTTATCAGAAGAGGTCTTAAGTGAGCCATTGCCTAGTTGAGTGTGGACTTTGTGTATGACTGTATGGCCTCTCTTTATTGCTAGTTACATAGGATATCCCAGCCAACTGGGGGGCGTGCCATCCCTAGGAGCTTTCTAGTCCTGAGTTGTATAAAAAAAAAATCTGGTTGCTCCAGAGTCAGAACAAGTAAATAGGTTTCCTCATTGGTTTCTTTTTAAGTTCTAGTCTGACCTCTCCTCAGAGATTAGCTATAAACTGATAGATGAAATAAACCCTCTCTTTTACAAGTTCACTTTGAGTCATTATGTTTATTACAGCAATGGAAAGAAAACTCAGACACGAAGCAAATAGAAAATATTAGTTAAGGTCATGATCCTGATCAAAATTAAAGTCTATGGGATAATTCAAAATGGCCATTGCAAAGTATAAGCATTTAGTCCCTGATTTTCTGAAGAAAAAATAGGAAAACATCTGGTTACAAATGCTTAGGATTTCCACAAACTTACATGAGGTGGCTATGATTTGTTGGATTTTGCAATCACCACAAATTAGTAGCTTGAAGTGTCCCTAATCACCATTGTCTCAGCATATAGTTATAACTAGAGACAGGGTGTGTATGTAGATAATGAAATCAAACTGATATAAATAGGGTGGATGTTAACACGACACAATGTTCATACAAGAATAGAAATTTTTGACAGACATGCATGCACTTATGAAGAACAAAGTGTCAAAAGTAGAAGACAGTGAAAGCCAAGCACAAGGATCTGGAACATACCCATCCCTCGTGTATCTCAGAAACACTTTTTCTGTGAATGTCTTCATTTCATGCTTCTAATCCCAGAACTGGCAATCAAATTTCTGGTGTAATGTAATGGCTTGGCGCTTGATTGCAGAGGAAATGGATATTAGCTAAATTTGCCCGTGAAACTACTAAAGATGATGTAGAAAAATGTGGTCACTATCTAAATCTGAATTTGGTCAGGAAAATCTTAAAGATATGTCAGAACTAATTTTGGATTTTGGTTATCTACTAAAAATATAACTCTTAAAACTTATAATGATAGGTTATCTTCAGAAGACAAAACAAAATAAAAATCTGAAAAAAAATGTTCAGAAATCATTTTAGGCTTTGTCTTCAGTTTTCAAGTGGATTAAAGAAGTTCTATGTTTAAATTATACATTCAGTCACTAGAGGCTAAAAACGTCTGCTTTATTTGTATACATTTTAACGGGATAGTGAAAAGCCTCATATCAAGTGACCAAGGCACACATTTATGGGACCATTAAATATAACTCTGTAAGCCATTACTTACTAAAATTCTACTTCCCTTACCACCAATAATTTTTAAAGGTATAAAGAAAAGACCAACTATATCCTTATATTAACATTAGAAAAATATACAACTCTTAATAAAGTCTTCCTTTATGTATTTGTCACTTTTCTTGCTGTGAACAAGATATTTCACAGAAACAACCTAAGGAAGCATCGTTTATTTTTGACCCATGGTATCAGAACATTGGTGAGCATGATTGGTAAGGCATGAGAAAGTTCCTCCTGGCTATGGCAATGCGGTCCTGTGCTCAGGCTCCTCACATGCTGTTCAGACCAGGAAACAAAGTGCCAGACTGAGAACAGAACCAGCTCATAACATTAAATGACCTGCCTTAGTGATTTACCTATACCAAGCAATAGCCACTCCTCCGAAATGCCACCAACCATAGACAAATGTTCAAATGTGAAGGTTTACATGATGAATTAATTATATTTGTGGCCAGCAAACATGATAGCATAGGCAGAAAATTAACGTAGGATTTCTCTCTATATTCTATGAATACATTTTATTTCCATTGGTTACTAAAGAAGCTGCTTTGGCCTAAGGCAGGTAGAACAGAGCTAGAGGAAATCTACCCTGAATGCAGGGAGAAAGAAGGTTGAGTCAGACAGATGCCATGAATCCATCCAAGAAGCAAAATAAAAAATACCATGAGCCTCGTGATAAATTATAAATTAATAGAAATGGGTTAATTTAAGATGTAAGAGTTAGCTAATAAAAAGCCTGAGCTAATAGGCCAAACAGTGTTGTTAATATAGTTTCTATGTGATTATTCGTGTCTGGGTGGCTGGGAATGAAAGTGCAGTCTCTGTTTTCAGAAACAGAAGTGAGGTGAAGACAGCCTGACTAGTGTGGCTCACAGTCTCTCGGTGGAATGCAGTTTGGTCAGGTGGCCACATGTGATTGACTAAGGGAAGGATTAGTAGTTTACTCAACACATTCAGGTTAAGCTCTGATAATTTGCAGAGAAATCTTTAGAGCAAACATATATTAAATAGAAGATTTTTTTAGATTAAATGTAGCAATAGTCTAACTGATCTGAGTTTGAGAACATTTAATTTAAAGTCAAAATATATTTATAATAGCGTGATCATTCATTAAAAGCTACAAACCTATACTTTGAGTTCAAGACTGTTCATGAAATAACACCTAATTATTTACTATCAAAATGTATAATAGGAGTTTAACTACAAAATCAGTCTCATGGGAACCATTGCTCTGATCTGGTGTTATGAACAACTGGATGAATGTTATTTTTCCTGGTACCCATTTGTCCATACTTGATACTGCTTTCTTAGGGACTACAATCTCTAATGCTGCTTGTCTGAGATAAGATCCCAGAACTTAGGTATAATATTATTCAGCTTGTCTCTATATACATATGTTAATTTTATAAAGTCTGAGAATTTCCTCTTCTTCTCACCACAAACTTTCACTGCTTGCTCAGGCTTTGATTCTTCACCAAATATAAGTGATGATAGCTAACTTTCTTGTTTAAAAAGAAAGCTGTGAGTTGTGGCCTTTCTATTTTTTTCCACACTTCTAAAAACAAATCCCAACATGATCTGAGAGTTTTGGGTAATTGAACTCTAAAAATGGTACTTTAATTAATCATGTTATTACTTCACTTAGGTATGCAATTTAGTATTTAAAAGAAGTCATTTAAGACAAGAAATGTGCTAATTATGATTCATTCCAATTTAGCCAGGAAAAGTCCCCTCAGATGTCTAAAATATAAACATTGATAGGATCAATTTTATTTTGAAAGATTTAATACTAATCACACATACATTACAGTCATCAAATATAGCCTTAGCTATGTTAATTATAATCCTTTCATATTAATGGTCAAATCTTTATTTTTTTTAAAAGTAAATGTATGCCCATTAGATCTAATTAATCTTAATGATTTTATTGTATTTTGGTCAGATAGTCATTGGCTAGGAATTTGTTTTCTATAAATTTAGTCTGCATAACACCTTTGTTAATCCACTTCTGCTCTTGACTGAAGCATGTACACTATCATGGATGATCTTAATAAACCTTGGTGTCATTTTCTGCTGCATAAACAAAAGCCAATCACAGCTGACGGTTGATTCCCAACTAAATCCCAAGAACTAAGAGTCAGTCTTCTCTCTGTAAGAGAATCTGTCTATACATAGTCAGGTAATTTTAGTTGGAAAATACTCCAACCACAAATAGGAAAATATATATATAATTATTTCCTAGTCATTGTTCATCATAAAGAATACAGTACAGGAACTACATGCATAATATTTATATCATGCTGGGTCTTTTAAATAATTTGAAGATGATTCAATAGGGGAGTTAACAAAAGTTCAGTATGACATGTGGTATAAGAGACCTCAGGATCTTTTGATTTGTGATCTATTGAATCACAGAGCTATTGCCCTACAGATCTTCAGGTCGCTTCTCCATTCTTCCAAAGCTTCATTTTATGAGCAGTCTAAAGCAGACCAAGATCCGTGTATTAGACACAAAGCCCTCAATGCACACTACTACTTGACTCTTGTTGAGATATTTATGTTCCAAAGCTGCATTGGTTTCTGTGTGGTCCTGAGAAAACACATAGGAATTCCATGTATCTTTTCCCAACTCCATAATTTTATATCCACAATTGCTTAAATCAACAAGATTTTGGTTCTGCTGTTGAAACCTGCAAAAGTCAAATCTGATTATATCTTTTAAGGTGCTTTTCATAAGCTAAACTCTCTCAATATTGACATAAAAACAAAGAGATAAAAACAAAAATATTTTCTTTAATAAGGATTAATTTTTACTATATATGATTTATAGAGTAGCTGACAAGGTGTGAATTATTTTCACTATTACTTTACATTTGTAGATTTATATAAAGGGAAGAATTATTAGATTATAAATTATGTGACCAATATTATAAGCCTGTTTCTGCTATATCATAAATAATGATCATATATTCACTTTGTATAGCATGATACAAAAACTCATAATTAAATGGGCAAAGATGATTGGTTGGAAAAATAGCTATTTTATCGGTAAAAAATGTTATTTTAAATATAGCACTGAGAACATTTCTTGAAAAATTTTTCAGTTATATATGAGTTTACACAAAAGATCCAAGTAATAATTCTTTTAAAATTGAATGCAGTCTTTAAAATAAACTCCGAAGGCATAACTATCACTGACAGTGTTCCCTCCTTCTCCTGCCCCCAAAGAGCTCATGTAGATTTGCCCTTTATGAGCAATATAAAACCCGTTGAATCCTTGCATGGTAAAATGGCCTTTCAAAGTCTTACAAATATGTCAATATTGCTCATTTCACCCAGCTTTTTCCTATCATCTATAAAGTACAAGATAAATGCAGTCTTTTATCTACTTTCTCTGTAAAGAAACTTTTCCTTGAATCTCATTAACCTTTTGGAAGTTCTTTGTCTACTTATTACCCTTCTTAGAATCTCCCGGGCTTTTTAGTTATTGATGTCTGGTATTCTTGCATGAAATGATGTCATAAAATACGCATCAAAGGAATTATGTTTTCTTCCATTATGAAAGATATGTACATATTTTAGAATTTAAAGATAAATCTGAAAATGTATCACTACAATGTTATGAATAAATGCAAGTCATTAGCAAGCACAAAAATGACATCCAAAAAGTCATAAGGAATAAAAATCAGTATAAACATGTCTGACTTTATTTACTAAATACAGTAAGGAATCAGGCTGTCATTACTGGGACTGAGCTAAGAGGCTATAAATCTTTAACATCTTGGTAGACATCTGACGACCCTGTTGATTGCACGAATTGTCTTAACCAGTCGCAGTGGACAAGACAGCTCTGTGGATATTCATTTATACCTCTTCACACACTGGCAAGTCAATTATTCCCAACCTCTCCTTCAAAGTAGCTTTAAATAACTGAAGATTTGGGGTATTCTTCAACCAAGATAATTACAATCCACAGAGAATCTATCCAATGCTGCTCCAAGCCAGAGTGCTAAATCATAGTTACATTTTATGCCCCTATGTTCTTATGATCATATCTAAACTGATGCATAATAAATTCATCTTCTAAATTGACTCTGCTTTCTCTGTCTCTCATTTTCATTTCTTGGAAAATTCCAGAGTTTTCCATCTACTTTTAAGTTTTTTGTTTTGTTTATTAATCTTCTTTGAGAATTCAACTTAATTATATCTAACTACATACTAGATGTAACACATAGAATGTTATTCCAGAATGAATACTCATTTTTGTAACCAAAGGTAACCAATACCCCAATCTTGGTGCTGTTCCATAATGATAATGTCCAGCAGAACATAGCATCACACTGTTTAAGACAATCATTTAATATGCGTTAATAAGAAATACCAATGTAAACAAAATATCCTTCTCTTTACCTGAGTCATACTTCCCTCATTAAAGTGGACTTCAGCAAGTTATGACTGAGATTAAATGGGGCTAGAGGACTGGCCTTGTAGATCTGTTCAGCAAGAATGACTTTTAATTGTTAAAGGATTGTAAATACTAGCAAACAAAAATATTTGACTGTAAACCATAAACTATTTGTTGCTGTTTTTTTTTCTTAGAAAGTTTGCCGAACTTTGCATTAATCTTTTAGAGTTACAGTGAATTCTGGAATTCTGGGACAGTCATTTTTATTGGCTATGATATTTATTAAGAAAGGCTGCCAAGAAATTAGGCTCTTTAGTTTCAGAATGGCACACAAATCTCCAGAACAGCAAAGGCCATGAAGAGAGCTTTAGTTGTAAAACTATAAGATAGATGTAATTGATGTACTGTTCATGGAGATCAAGAACCAAGGTAAGGACTTTTGACCTGTAGCGATCTGCTAAAATTCTTATGCTGCCTCCAGTAGACAAAGACAGACAGACCATTAGGCTTTTAATTGGTGTACAGTCAGAAAATATCAACAGCGTGTTAGCAAAAAGTTGATAGTACCAAAGAGAAAAATTGCAAACTTACATGTAGGTTATGGAAAGGAGTAAGATTTTAAATGAACATGACACATTTTAAATGGAAGGTAATTGTCCTGGAGAGGTCTCTTACAAACCCAAGCAAATAAATTATTTATTTTGTCTTTTATAAATTTTCAAACAATAATTTATAGTTTTTAGTATGCAAGTTAACATTAAATGCATATTTAAGTGTCTTATATTTTTAATGAAATTATAATTGTCTTCCTAGTCTTCTATTATATAGCTCTTAAACACTAGTATTTATTTAACTTTTGGTTTGGGGTTTGCATTTCCACTTTGAACATGCTTTCTACCATGGCCCAAATTGGACTTGAACTCCGGATTCTGCCACTTCTGCTTCCTGAGTTCTAGGATTATAGGCATATCTGGTAATCTATGAATTATATTGTCTCATTTAACAGATTACCTAAGATTTCTATATAATATATGTATTAAATTATTTTTCAAAATAATGACTTTTTAACATTAACAAAAGACTATTAACTAAATTATTAAATAGAAGTAGCAGCAAATTGGCATTCTTTCACTTTTCCTGAACTTAAGTGCTGTAGGAGGTATTTATGTAATTGTGTTGTTTTTATTGGTTGAATAAAGAAACTGCCTTTGTCCTGACATCCTTGCTCATGTTCTCCCTCCTTATGCTCTTCATATGGACCTTGGGAGCTCAGTCCAGTGCTCCAATGTGGGTCTCTGCCTCTATCTCCATCCATCGCCAGATGAAGGTTCTATGGTGATATGCAAGATATTCATCAGTATGGCTATAGGATAAGGCCAGTTCAGGCACCCTCTCCTCTGCTGCCAACAGAACAAGCTTGAGATAAATCCTTGGATACCTGGGAACCCCTCCAGTGTCAAGTCTCTTGCCAACCTTAAAATGGCTCCCTTAATTAAGATATCCACTTCCCTGCTCCCTTCTCCACCCCTCCTCCATCCCAACCATCTCATTCTCTCAAGCTCTCCTCATCCTCCCCTTCTCCTTTCTCTCTCCCCATCTCCCCTTAACCTCACCCCACCCCCAACCCTGTGCTCCCAACCCGTCCCGCAATCTTGTCTAATACCAATATCCAGGAGGATAACAACATGTTATTCTTTGGGTTCACCTTCTTCTTTAGCTTCTCTAGAATCACGAATTGTAGGCCCAATGTCCTTTATTTATGGCTAGCATCCACTTATGAGTGAGTAAATACCATATTCATCTTTTGGGGTCTGGGTTACCTCACTCAGGATAGTGTTTTCTATTTCCATCCATTTGCATGCAAAATTCAAGATGTCATTGTTTTTTACCGCTGAGTAGAACTCTAAAGTGTATATGTGCCACACCTCCTTTAACCATTCTTCTGGCAGGGGAGGGAAGTGAGAGAAGGGGAGGAGGTGGAAATTTTCAATAAAAAATGAATAAATTAAAAAAAAAGGAAACTTCCTTGGTCTTTTGATAGACCCTAAGGGCGGCCCTTAGGTGGGCAGGGTAGACAGAACAGAATGCTGGGAAGAAGGGAAGTGTGGAAGACACCATGGTTCTCCTGTCCAAGATGGACACTGGTTAGACTCATGCCAGTAAGCCACCTTCAAGTGGCATACACATTAATGGTGATGGGTAAAATTAATATGTGATAGTTAGCCAATAAGAGGCTAAAGGTTACGGGCCACTCAGTGTTTAAATGAATACAGTTTTTGTGTAATTATTTTGGGGCTAAGCTAGCAGGGCATTGGGACACAGCCTGCCGTGTAGGGATAAGTCCCACCCCTTAGGGGGCGTGTTCGCCTCAGGCTAAAGTTTTCCTATAAATTTGGCGAGCGTGCTCCCAGTGCTCGCTTCTGCTTTCCTGGTCTCCACGGGAACGGTGGTTCTGTAAGTCTATTCCTCCATTAAAGCTGTCTATATTTTGACAATCTGTCTGCATTCGCTTACGCCGTTACACTGCTGCTCCTCCTACTATAATTAAGAAGTAAGGTTTTATATATTTATATATATATATGTGTGTGTGTGTGTGTGTGTCTGTGTGTCTGTGTATATGTATGAATCACACGCACACATATATAGAAGAATTGGACAGGTGGTACTCCTCAACTGTTAGGTGCACTTGCACAAAGGGCCTGGGTTCATTTCCCAGCACATGCAGACTCACACTGTCTGCAGTACCAGTTATTAGGATCCATCACCCTCTCTGGCCTCTGTGGGAACTGCACATACATAGTACAGAGACATTACATGCAGGCTAAATATCCATATACATTTTTAAAAGATTATTTTAATACGTTCTGTGTGAAATTACTGTTGATTCTTTTCTAGATAATTGCTAGTTTTTTTTTTAATCAAAGTTTTCTCAGAGTAGATATTTTTATTAGGTGTTTCTTTCAATAGGAGCTCATACTTTGGACAGACGGGTCTGACTCTGATTAGATTAGGTAACCCTCTTGCATCAGCCTCATAAGTGGATAGAGCTTCAGCTGAGCAAAGTTACACCTTTCTTGATCTTTTGCATTTCCTAATTTTAGTTTCTGCTGTTTTTCAGCTTCAATGTTTAATTTATGAATTACTTACAAGCATGATTTATTTATAAAAAATGTTTCTGTATTTCTAGATGAAATATGCCTGCTGTTATTCTGGTATAGACTGAATTCACTATAGTCAGAGTTCATATGTTTCAGTGTGTCAACTATTTTAGATTTGTTGAGATGAAAATACCAGGGAATTTCCTATTGATAAATATTCCATTTGCACACATAAAGTTGTATTCTATTTTTCTCAGTGAAGTAGTCTATATTATGAAGTAATCCGTCCTTTTCTCTGGGAAATGAATTGACAAGGCTCTCAAAACGATGACTGAAACTACAGTTAGTGTCAAACCTTATAACTTAAATACTGTATTTTTCTTTGTAGATAATCTATCAATGATACAATTTTAATTAATATAGGATACAAATAAGATACTAAAAATGATAATAAAACAGTACAATGTTATTAAAGTTAAATAGGATAGCTTGAACATAAGGATTATGATTTCTCAAGAATTTATTTGATGTACAACACCCACATTAACTGACCCATAACAGATAGTATATCCAGTGTGAATATGCTTGACAAAACTATTTCATACTACAGGGGAGATGGAGAAGGCAAAATAAATGTTCATTACTCTACTAGGATTTACGTGATTATAACCTATTATTCAGTTCAGGAATTTTGCAGTTCATATTTTTGATACATGGTAGATAGAGGCAAATAAAGCTATTTGACAATGAATTTATAAGTAAGCAAGATCCTTTGTACCATTTGAGACTTTGGTTCATTTTCTACACAGAAGTTCTATAAATCACCAAAGAGAGGGTGAATGAGAAAGACATCCATTAAACTTATGTTGAATGCTTGCTCCCCAGATGGCAAAACTGTTTGGTGGAGGATTAAAAAGTGTGGTCTTATTGGAGAAGGTGTGTCGCTGGGTGTGAGCTTGGAGGTTTCAGAAGACTCACACCAATCCCAGTATTTCTCTGCATCCTCTTAGCATTTTAAGATGTGAACTCTCAAACACTTTCTGTTTAATGCTTGCCTGCCTGCCTGCCTGCCTGCCTGCGATCAAGCTCCCTGTGGTGATAATCGTGGGCTCTAACATGGAACCATAAGGCCCAAATTGGGTACTTTCTTGTATGAGTTGGCTTGGATATGGTGTTTTAACACATTAATAAAAAATGTAACTAAGACTGATGTCTTAGATTAGATAAGAAGTGAAAATGTGTATTTCTTTTCAGTCTTATGAGCTCCCATTGTATACACATCTTTGGTAACGAATAAACATAGACTAGGATATGTTCTACATGAATTGGTTTATCTTATTTGAATTAATTGAATGTTTTTGATTTAATTTAATAAATACTTGTAGGATATATTTTCATTTACTTACTTTTTATTTCTTTTTCAGATTATATCTTTAAAAATGCAACATAAAATTGAAGCCTGCATTTTTATCATACTGTAGGCAGAGACTGCTTGTTGGTTCCCAGCCACCCAGACCCAAAATAATTGTCCAAACTATATTAATTTTAATACTGTTTGTCCAATAGCTTAAGCATATTTCAATATAGCTCTTACATATTAAATTATTTTGTATTTCACCATGAGGCTCGTGGTTTAACAGCAAGTTCCAGGGTGGCTGTCTTCTCTGGTGTCTGTATGGTGTCTCTCTGATTGCACCTACTATCTTCTCCTCTATCTTCTTGAAATTCCTGTTTTGCCTCATTCTATGCTGCAATAAGCCCAAATCAGCTTCTTTAATATACAACAGTATTTACAACATACAGAGATAAATCCCACATCACCTCCCCTTTTCTTTCTAAATAAAAAGGAAAGTTTTAACTTTAATGTACTAAAATTACATATAACAAAACAGGTATCAAGCAAGAATTATAGTAATTATATCTGTTTTAACTTTTATCATAACTAAGGAAAACTATAGTTATAGCTATCTAATTTTTAACTCAATCAAAGTCTCCAAAAGAATATAATATTACTTAGGTAAATATTAAGTGCATTGTAAGCAACTTCTAAAACTCTAGAATTGACAGAGACATCTCACTGCCTGGACAATCACCCACATTTCTTCTGTAGTACATCCATCTTCACCCTATAGGCCCATAGTATCCAGCAGACTTTTCCAAGAAGCAGAAATTTTTAAAGATAGTTCAACATATATTGGCAGTTTGTCAGTCACTTTCTTCTGAAATTCCTGTAGAATGTCTACAGACTCTTTCATGAAGTAGGAACTGAGAAGGACTGTCTCACCATTATGCAAGTTCAGCAATCATTTTCTGAGTCTTGTATGTCCAGTTCATATAATATTTGGAATTTTGAGCATAGTTCTCTCCAAACTGCTTTATGATTTTTGTTGGGTGATGTAATTTTAGGGGTTTTCAGAGGCTTTTCAGAGGACTTTAGTCAATCAAACCACATTAGCCTGGAAAGAATCTACAGGTTCTCATCTTCTGTGGAAACAAAGGGAGAACATTTTTTCCAACACAACATATACATAGACCCAAATTTTGAAATCAAGATATCTTTAAAATGTATGTGTTATTTTAAATTATCAGCCCATACAATGAAATGTTTCTCTGTACATAGCTCAATCGCAGTCAAAAATTTCAAAAAGAAAAAAACACAATAGTATAAATAGATTCTCTGTGTATATTCCATCTTTATATGGCTTATTTTTCTTTACATTTTTAATCTATGGATGTTAGTACTCTGTCTCTTTAAAGACTTTGTTTTATTTTTTTAAAAAAATTACTTCTTTTTATAACTGTCTATATTGCCTTTCTTCTCTGTCTCAAGCCTAAGTACATTTATCCAACACTGTGACCTATTTAGAGGCCTTTTCCATCTGAATTTCTCTTTATTGTGTATCCAAAATCTTTGTACAGCAAAACACATTTTAAAATGGTAAGATGTGTCATTGTCATGGCCTTGTATATTGCCTCCCCTTTAGTTGGACTTTTAACATGGCAGAGATAATTCACTGACAGCTTTGGGACCACCAGGAGGGAGCCACAGTCATGAGCATGGTTTCAGCTACTTTCCTCCAGATCCTGAGTGGGCACACATCCAGATCCGAAGTGGGAGGCAGGCATCAGTCCAAAACATTTTATTCTGTATATTCAAATCCTCAGAGTTTTTAAATGTTTGATATGTTCATAGCTTGGTTGTTTTCTATGGGTTTATCTGTTTCTTTTCCAAATTTCAATTCATTTTTTTTAATATTTCTTAAGACAAGGTAACAAATGCAGCAGACTATTCATGAAGTTAAGCAAGTCTCCTGTCTCTGCCTCCTAAGTACTGGAATATTAGGTGAGCCAATTTAACTAGTCAACTTTTCAGCTTTACTGGGATAGTTTTCACAAGACCTCCTCATCTTTGTTTATAGACTTCAAGAATATGGTTTTTTAAATTGTATATATTCTGTAAATCTGTATTTTCAGAGTACTTGTTCTGGATATCACAATTCATATATGTCACATGTCACAATACAAAGGTAATGGCATTGCCTCACTTCAGTAGACTTATAGAAACCTAACTTTCAGTATGGTCCCTGTACCTTCTCTATTTCAATAGCTTCATATCCAGTACCTGGTGGTATTGGTATTTTTATTCCATTATCAAATATATTGCATATAAATCATGTTTAATAGTTCAACTACATTTCTGATCTTTCTGTTTTTTTCCCATTATGATCACCCCCCCTTTTTTAAATGTAATATCTTTTGAATGTAATCTCTTTTCTCTCTGAAGAACTTGTTTTAGTCTTCCTTTAAGGAAAAGTATAATTGTAATAAAATGCTTCCATATTTTGTTTGTTTTGCTTTATTTTAATTTGAGAATGAGTTATCTCTCCTTAATTTATTAAGGAGATGGAATTCACTTCTCTCAGCTCTTTATTTCTACCAGTTGAAAAATGCGTAGCTTCCTTGAACCCTCCATGTTCCCTTGAAGCATCCAATGTCATTCAAAGTAGTGCTCCAAATGGTGCACAAGACCATTCCTCCCTGGCTGTTTTCAGAACTGTCTCCAGTTTTCATTTTAATACTGAAATGTATTATGTACATTTCTTTGGTCTTATGTAGAGTATCCTTAACTTATTTATTTCATAGTTTTATCATCTTTCACTAAAATAAAGATAGTTTTGAAAAATACCTTTTTGGCTTGTTTTTGTTTTAACAAATAATTCAGTGTTAGAATTAACTGTTCTCTAAACATATAAACTCACACCACATAAAAACATACCAGATGAAGGACTGAAAAGATAATTCAACAGCAGATACATTGATATTACTATATGTTTTCTTTCCAAATGCACTAAATATACATATACATACATAAAAATGCATATATGCATACATACATACATATATATGAATGTAGTAGTTCATGCCTTTATTCCCCAAAATCATGAGGCAGAAGAAAATGGATCTCTGTGAGTTTGAGTAGACAAAACTAGTCTATATAGAGAGTGCCAAGACAACTAGAGTTTCCTCGACCCCGCCTCAAAATGCATGTGTGTGTGTGTACAAAAGTCATGGAAATATATATATACTTAAAGTTTATTATGTATTACCTTTCATTTATGTTCTTAACACACACAAATAGAGAGAGAATATGTGTATATATATATATATGAAAGGTATCTCAAAATATACTTTCATCACACAAGAAAAGCACAAACTCTAATATCGCAGGATGAAAATAAATTATAAACATGGTTATTTAAAGATGTGCAACGATGCATTTTCTCCTTTAGGAGCCTTGTCCTATCTAAATGAATTTGGTTTTAAAGTCTCACACTGACAACTTCACACAAATATTCCCAAAAATCAAAAAGCCTTTCAAACAAGTGAATAAAATTCAGGTATAGAAAATACTGGCTATTTTAAATTGAGGTTGTAATAATATTTTGTTCACGGGACTTACTTCAAATAAGATGAAATCTATCTACTCTTGTAACTTGCAACCATTATGTTATATATAGATTTAGATTTTGAAAAAATGACATTTTATAGAAAAAGTAATTCTGGTTTCCTTATAAACTGATTGATTGATGAACAGGATAGAAATTAACTTCTTATAGCAGGATTTAATGTTTCAAAGCTATACATTTTAACACTGGTTGTAAAAAGGAAGTTAGCTGTATATTTACATAATGCATTTTTATGGACCTACAAGATATATAAAATAAGTTCTTTCTTTTAAATTGCAATTCCAAAATCATTCTGAAACTACTTTGTTTTGTTCATTAAACATTAGTATTTTTATTGACTATTGGTTTTGAAAACATTACATAGCTTGGATTTACTTAAAATTTCATCTACTTTAGCCTGCAATTCATTTTTTTAGTATTCTCATGTTTGTGCAATCATCTTTGTAATCTCACTTTGAATATTACCCCATCTTAAAAGTTCTTTTTTGCACATTTGCACATCTAGTATAAGTGGCCATTATACTGATTTCTGGATAGATAACCTTCAATTATCTATTCATATACTAAAACAAAATATGTTTGTGTGTGTGATTGTAGTCCATCATGTGATAGCATAAATTGATAATACCTTTGTGCTATGTTATAGCTTTGTTGTATGATTATGTAATCCACTCAGTAATTCATAAGATGATCAAAATTTTGAATGAGAGTTTATCAATGTTATACTTATCTTACTAAGAAACTAATACATTGATGTGCAGGGTATTTATACCATGATACAGTTGAGCATTCAGTTTCTCATCTCCTTGCATGTTGCTTGGCCCTAGTGTCTTCCTCAGAGGAGGGGGTGAGAAGGTGCAATGTCAAAGTCTCAGACACTAGGAGTCAGGTAGAAGGCACACAGCAGACTTATTTAACAATGGGAAAAAGCTTATAAACCCTCACAGCCCTCAGACGTTCTGATCAATTGACAGTTGACATCATGTGGTCGTCCCTCATTGGCCAGGCATGATCAGGACCTCTAACAGCACCTGTAGCTAGGCACTCAGGAAATAAAATCACTTGTTTGTACCTCATTGGCTAGGCATTATCTTGACCTCTGACAGCACCAGGCAGACTCCAGGTTTGCTGGTTTTTTTTTTTTTTTTGGACTTGTAGGCCTTAAATTTCTGCATATCCACCATTTCTTGGATGCTCAGTGGTTGGCATAGTTCATTGCTCAGGCCTTTTTAACCCTGTCTCTGGAGGGCTCAGCAACTGGACTGTGCCTGTCACAGATTGGCCTGTTGAAAAGCTCTTACCCATCATTGACTATGAGACTTTGAAAAGCATTCATTCCTGGAGAGCTGCCAGTTTTGGGGTACTAGGCAGTAACCTTTTGAATTACAGATAGCCAAATGTGCATAACTTCATAGGGAGGACTGTGAGAAGGATGCCTAAGAGCTATTAACACCTGAAGAGCCACCTTATTTGTTGTCTGCTGATGTCAGGTCTGAAGCAGAGGGCATTTAAAGAGAATAAGGATTAACAATACCACCCAACCAATTAGTGCATTTGTGAGCATCCAGGAGGAATCCAACAGCCCTTTTATATTATGCCAAACTTTTTCAAGAAATGCAGAGTCAAAGATTATAACTGTTGCCCTTAATAAATCAATTCGTTTGTGTGGACACTGAAGGCAAGAAAGGAGAATATATACATTGCCTCTCCTGGGTTATTCCCTCTATGGTGGGAGCAGGCTGATCTTGGCCAGGCATACATCTCTTACCATGACCCATATTGGCATCATGGCAATCTGAAGAAAAACACAAGCATCCCTCTTCCACAGGTTAGCAGAGGGACTGGTACCACTGGAGAGAGATAGGATCTCTTCATCACCAGGAGCAGGATATGTTCCTTGGCAGAGAAGACCGATGCTTGTAAGTTGGGTTGAGTCACTTGTCATCAAAACTGAGAAATTTCATATAAAAAATGACCTATGTGAAGGCCAGATGAGGATCTCTCCCAGCTTTTGGTGAGATAGTACTAGTCAACAGCTCATTAATAGTTCTGTTGGTCTTTTCCACAATGGCTTGTCCCTGTGAATTGTAGGGGATGCCAATGGTATGGGAAATCTTTTAGAACCCCAGAAAGCCATTGAATTGTTGAGAGGCATAGGCAGGGGCATACATGTAGGCTCATAGATATACTTAAAATGTAATAATATTCTACAGAATATATATATATATCACATCTATATATTATCTATCTATCTATCACCATTCTATCATCTATCATCTGTCTACCTATCTGTATATCATCTATTTATATATCACCTATCTATCTTTCATCTATCCATTTATCTGTCTTCTCCATATCAATTTTCCCCATTAGTCATATACCTATCTATCATCTTCTGTCTATCTATCTATCTATCTATCTATCTATCTATCTATCTATCTATCATCTATCTATTTATCTATCTACCTATCTACCTATCTATTTTACTTCTCAATCTGTCAATATATACTTAAGTTGATTATCCAAAGAAAGGTACTAAAGTGTCAAAAAGTAGTAAGGGGAGAAATAAAATTTTTGGGAAGTAACAGAGTTTTGATAATAATGGTTCCTAGAATTTTGGGTTTCTTCTGTTCCACACCAGGTGGCTCTTCTTAGATGAGACAGAAACTCTGGATTTTTCTTCTAACTACTTGTTTGGTTTTAAAGAAAGAGAGAGTTATGTTCTAACTTCAAAGCCAGCTTTGATTGTCAATTGAGTTGGGACTACAACTTTACTGAGAAGTAAAGAAATATAGCTGTTTAGGGAGCGATATCTAATATCTGACAGGTAATAGGGATCAGCCCTCTGAGTTTTTATTGGAATCTGAAAAGACAAGGGTGACATGAGGGTTGGGAATGGAGGATGGGACTGTATGTGGCTGTATCTTGATTGGAAATATAGAGTCCTGCTAAGATCTTGTTTTTTTGGCAAGTGGTTGTCAGTTTGATATTATATCCAAACTGATAGTCCAGGGATGTCCAGATTAATCAGTCCTGTCCAGTCAGTCTCTAGAAGTGGTTTCCTAAAAAAGGAATGGACAATGATCCAACTAAAGGCATGTCACCAATCGAGGGCTCCAGGATTACCCACCTTGTCCCAAGAATCCAAATACTAGTCACACCAACTCAACAAAAATATTATTTCATCTCCAAATCAATCACAATTTCCTACAAAACTAATCTGAAAGTCAAGAATAACTTGTCTTTTATCTGCTTTTTCAATATAATCCTTAACACCATTGACCCTAAGGCATTGCTGACCCATGTTCACGTCTGTGAAGCAGAATGTGCTGAGGTGGCCATTTGCTCCCCACACAGCTGGTTCTAAGGTTTCTCAAAAGAGTTTCTCTATAATCTGAAAAATAAAGAGCCACGTGTGCTTTACCATCTAATTTAGCCATTTTTCTCTTTTAGAGTCTGGAAAATGAACCAAGGTGAGTAGATTTCAGGCACAAAAACCCAGGCACATGGCTTGCTCCTTCTCCTCCAACAGGCCCAACACATGGCACAGGCGGCTGACCCTGTCGCCATGGCTCCAGCAGCACCAGGCAAGAAACGCAAGCTCCAGCAGTATCCAACTGAAGATCAGCCCCAGGCAACCGAGGGCATACACCTGCAGCAGCAACATGAAGTTGTGGCCACTGCTGCATCCACCAGCTGCCAAGAGTCAAAGGGGACCAGGAGCTGTGAGGACACACTGGAGCAGCCAGCTACAGCCTCTCTCTGCCATCCAGGCCCAAGGTCACACCGCTTGGACCACCCACCCAGTGGACTCGATTATTTAACAATAGGGAAAAACTTTTAAATCCTCCCAGCACCCGGGCATTCGGATCCGTTGACAGTTGGCATAGTGTGGTAGCCCCTCACTGGCTAGACACGATCAGAACCTCTGACAGCGACTGTTGCTAGGCACTCAGTAAACATTGCTTATTAGTCCCTTATTGGCTAGGTATTATCAGGACTTCGGACAGAGCCAGGCAGACTTCCAGGTTTGCTTCTTTAGGCCTTGTAGGCCTTAACTTCCTACACTTGCAAACTCACACTTAATTTCTTTTATTGATGATAACCGTGGCCATTGGAGTGAATGGTACACTGGCATCTAGTGATTTTAATCTTTATTTCTGTACTTAACCATTCATATATTGGAATAATGCCTGTGTTAATATATCTGTTTTTTTTGAAGATGTATTATTTTGTTGTTTTTCTGGAGTTCCTTTTGTGTCTAAAACAAAAACTTCACCTTAAGCTTTAAAAATATTTTACTCATAGGAAAATAACTTATATCAAAGCCACATGAATTAAATAACTCCTGTCAAAGTTATTGTTTATCAATAAGCTTTGAAGAATAAGTAATTAAACAAATTATGGAAATGTTATTTACTCCTTTAGAGATTCTGTCAATCATAATTTAATATGTTATAGCATGTAAGTAACATTCAACCATAATTTAAATTATAATTTATACTCAGTCTTGGAAAGAACAGCTTTATTTCTACATCCTCAAGACTTTTTAAAGGTCATTATGTGTCTCTGTAATTCTCTGTTCTCTTAGTTCAGGAATGTAAGTTCTTCCTGGAAATTTCCAAGCTTCCTCTTCCCTGGACTTAAAATTTCATAGCCATGCTCACAGTACCCCCTCCGGAGCACTGAGAGGGTGATGGTTGGAAGACAGCTTGCTCTCTGCCCTGAATTATTCACTTTCTAGCACTTTCAAAGAGACACATGCAAGCAAGATTTCATTTCCTTCAAAAAATTCTACTTTCTCTGTGTTTTCCCTTCAATACAACATCTTTCTGCCTCATTTATTAGCACAAAACGTTGAACTGCAATATAATGCTAATTTTACTTTAAAATACAGAGAAGCACCTACCTCCATGATACAATAAAGTAGAATCCATTAGATGTGAAAATAACTCAATTATCTCTTCATATTGTATTGTATAAATACAGTAAAAAAAAAAGGCTTTACCTAATTTGTGGACTTACTCCTTGATCTTTTGCAGGTCTTCAGTAGTACCTCCTCTCAAATAGTCGATGTCAGGTCTCAGAAATTTCCTCTCTGTTATCAAAAATGTAGTACTACAATTACAGCCCTCCTATATTATATTGTTCATTTTTCAACTCTCAGACTGATTTCATCATCACCCATTGATATGCTAATATCTCTTGCTTTAACGTGTTTTTAAAGTGTATGTGCTTTTCCTAACTTAACATCATTCTCCTAATCAAATATTCACTTAATATAAGAAACAGAGATAACAGCATATATGCATTCTCCTTCAGTTAGTTATGATCCTTTTGTTCATCTCAGTTGTTATAATTAACAACTGATAACATCTTCCAAGTCCGACAAAACTATTACTAGCTTGTTACCTTTCACTTAGAACCATGTCTTCTTTTATCATGACTCAAGGCATCTGAAATTAAGAAAGAATGAATTATTTTCTGCCCTCACTAACTCTAAATATTAAGCATTATTAAACAGACTAAAAAATCTTGACTCATCATTCCCTCAAAGGAAGCTAGGCACACTATTTAAGCATCCTCTGTCACTATCCCCACCCCTCTGCCCAGCTATGCTTCTTAAAATTAAATGCTACGGAGACACCCATGATTGCCTTGTCTCTTCACAGCAATGTCCACATTCACTGGCCTTCAAGTTTGGTAATGTGTGACTACTGAATAGTCTCTCATTTTCCTCTATTGACATGCTTAAATTATTAGTTAGCACGTTTGGTTATTGTTCTGGGTCTCTATTAGAAACTTATTCAATTATAAAAAATAGAAACATGAAAATTCAAAACTCCAAGTTTCTTGAGCCTGGCTTAATATTGTTCATTTTAGTTAGTATTGAATACAAAATTTAATTGAAATAACATAATCCATTTTTAATGCCCTAAATCTTTTACGGTTAAAGGAAACTTTTTCCCCAAAGTGTATTTTGAGTCATGCTAACATTGTTCAAAGGCTTTTAATAACTTCCCTTTGAAGACTGTTCATAAAACAAAAATCTTTCAGGAGAGTTACAAAATGTCTCCTTATATTAAAGTTATACAGCCCTTTTTAATGTCTAATATCATGGGTTTTTCTTCTCTCCTTATCTTATCTTTTTATCTCCTCAATTCCTACCCCAATATAATTCATGGCATCCAAATGAGCCCCGGAATTATAAAGGCTGAAATCTCTGCTGTAATTATGGATTGTTGAGTAAGAAATGAAGAGAATCACCTTGAAAAGAAGGTGAATGTTTATTAAAGTAGAAAATGGGATATAAGAGGGTACAGCTTCTTAGTTTAACTCTATTGTACATGTACACATTGGTGATAAAGTACTCCAAAGATTACCACTGTCTAGGGGATCTATTCTACCCAAGTGTTATGCATTTACAATAGAAAGCCGTCTAGGATGAGCAAGGTTAAAAATGTTCCATTCAGAGAGTAAAAGGCTGTATTCTTAATTCGAATTTTATCTTTTTTTTTTAAGGCATGAGGAGAAAATGATCGGAAATAGTTCATAAAATAAAGTACCAATGAAACTTCTTGAAGAAGATCACGTATAAATTAACCAGTTTGAGTTTATGGGGACAGAAGTCCTATGTAGTTTTATGCATGTTAATAACAGAATGAAGGAATTTAACCAAGCATTTTTCTCACTAAGATGAATGACTTCCAGCGTAGTATGGCCAATAAGTCTCGATTTTGTTTCAGTAACTACTCTATGGTAGTATGCACTTGGCATTATACACTTCAAAAGATACAAAGCTTTTCATGTATATGACTGAGTCACTTCTTCTATAAAAACCACACTTCTATTTAAAATGAATGCACTTCGATCTGATAGAAATTTTCAGAAATGTATTAGAGTAAATTTGACTTCTTTATAAAATAATATAAGTAATACTATGCCACTTAATAACAACCTCCGAAGTACAATAAATGCATTAAAGATTTAAAACAAGTTTATAAGTATTTTATAAAATTTCCCTACAAATTAATTCATTCTATTTGTAAGTATATATACCTAAATATATATTCATATATGTTAATATATATTCAGTCAGTTGGCTGAAATCTGACATGTTTTAATGAGGATAATTATGATTTTTTTCATTAGTAAGCCACCCAGATGTCAGTGGTTTGATGAAATGTAATCTAATTCCGCCTTCATCTAGTGCTACATCTAGATTCTTTGGGCAAAGGTGGCTGTTGGTTACTCTGTGATTCAGAAGACAGACTTTTCATCTTCTAGCTCCGGCTGCCATTCCCCTATATCCTTGCAATTCTCTCCATCTATTGACAGAATAAAGACAAATGGAAAAAGAAAAAAAAAAACAAACTCCCCTTTTAAAAGAATGAACTAAGAAAATAAACCATGATTCTTTTAGTTAAGGTTTAAATTACCTACATTCCATTCACAAAACCAGATGCATGCATGTCTGTACCTGCTTCATTTCAGGGAGAAACCAGGAAGAGAAGCGACTCTGCAACCACCTCAAGATAAAATCCCCTACTCGAGAATACAAAACACAGCTTTTTTTTTTTCCTTCTCAGGAGTAACAGTAATGTCCATCAAACTCTTAATGCCATGTTTATTTCCACATCATTTCCAAATAAATAATATGTAAATAGCATTTAATTATAGTCTGTGTTTAAATATTTACCCAGTATGAACATTTTGCCTCACAGATGTTTAATTGCAGTTCATTAATTGCATACTGTGATATGATGGAGAGCAGTCTCAAGAGATAATAGTAGAACTCTTTGCCTCCATTATAATGCAACATCAGTCTTACGAGCATTCGCCACCCCTCCCACTATGCTGTTATGACCTAGCATCTTTAAAGAGCACACAGGTTTCCAGCCTCTTGAACTCAAGGATACACACACGCATTCTCATTCAGAATATTTTGTTTGCCTTAATAATCATATGCATTACTTTTAATCTTTATCAAATTAATGAGAATTCTAGCAATAACAAAAGCTTATATTTCTTATTGTTTTTCTCATTCTTTTCATTAGCAAGTTTAATTAACTATAAATCTTTGCTATTTCACCGTGTTTGCAAACACAATCTGTTTTACTGATTTTGCTAGTCTGTATAAAACAAAAGCTAAATTTTAAAAGCCTGTGTTACAGGTCTCTCTTATATGTCTACAATTCAGGCAGTGAAAGGAGAGAATGATCATAAGTTAGAGGTCATAGCGAGTTCCAGCTCAGCTTTGGCTATAGAGTAGGTGCTGTCCATTGTGGTTTTAACTAATAGTCATATTGTCACTCTGCCTTCTACATACTTACCTGTTTAGGTTTGCTCATTTTAAGAAAGGGACCAAAGAGTAAATTAAGTTTCTCCAGGACTTTAAGGAATAATTTCCACTCTAAATTAAAGAATGTTAAGTCTGTCAGTAGAAGAGAAGGAAGGGAGATTATATGAGCAAGAATATATTATATGATAAAAAGTATTTTCAATAAAAGAAAATTAAATATATAAGTGTAATTATTATTGAGTGGAATTTTCTAATCCCTGCAATTCTGTTATTTCCTAGCTAGTTCAATTATTCTTTATTCTTTTCTTTCTCTTCTAGTCATATTAGGGACTTGTTGATTTTTTGATATTGATATGATTAATCCTTCCTTTACATTCTAAGACATTTTATTTCTTTTGTATGCTCTCAGGGGGCTCTCACAAGTGGCTTCTGTGTATAAGATTCTTTTAAGTATCTTATGCACTTAAGTAGGTTTGGTCATAAATTATGTTTGTTCATGTAGGTCTAATCTACCCATCAGTTTTTCAGTTTACTTAAATATGTAGTCATCTTGGCTGAGAGCAATTTAATCTCAGGGCCTGAAATGTACTATTCTGTATTTTTCTTGATTTGAAGGTTTCTGTTGAAAGTCCCAGTAATCCTCCAGTGTGTACATATTTGTGGGTTTACATTTTTCTTTTGCTTCTTTTAACCTCATTTCTTTGTTTTGTAGTTTGAGCTTTTGACTATGAAGTTTCACAGAGTAGTTCTCCTGTGGTTTTTATAAGGGAATGTGTTAGTTGTAGTGCTGCAGGGATATCCTGACTTATCAAGAAGCCAGGATATACTTCGAGCTGCCATAGGACAGCTCTGGAGGGGTGGAGCTGCAATAGGACAGCTCTGGAGGCTAGAAGGGCAATAGGACACCTCAGGCCTAGAGGATAGAGTCACAGTAGAACAGGTCTGGAAGCTGGAGCCACAATAGAACAGCTCTGGAGGGGTAGAGCCACAGTAGGACAGCTCAGATGTGGAGGAAATGTGTCCTGACTATCGGGAAGTCAGGCTACCTGAAGCTGGTATGCAGTGGGGGATAGACATCCTGCTCTTCTGGAGACTTGCTGCAGCTGCGTTCTGTTCTGTTCTCCCTTAAGGGAACGACATAGCAGAGCTATCTGCTTTTCTTCTGGCCCAAGATGTCTCTTCTTTTGATAACACTGCAAAAGGGAAGCTGAAGCCCCCCCCGGCAGAAGTGTAGCAATCTCTTGTTACTTTTTCCTTCCTGACTTTGCTCAGCCCCCTAAAGGAGGGTCCTAGCAAGGTCCCCTAGGGAGCATCTCAGCAAAGTTTTTCAGCTGTTTCCTAAGGGACATCCCAGCCAGGTTCTTCTGGTCTGCACTGGTGGATATTCCAAAACTCTTTTGAGCAAAAGATTTATCTGAGAAGGAGGAGTCCAGGAGAGTGGCTGCCTCTTCTAGGGAGGGATTAAAGGCAACTTCATATGGCATCCTTTAACTGAGGAGGTAGAGAGGCTTATACAGCAGGGCTTCTTAGGGGTGGAGTTTTCCTAGGGAGAAGGGAGATTGGTTCGTTTTTTCCTGATTAGTCAGTTTAACTGGTCAGAGGCAGAGGTGGCTCTGACTTAATGGGCAAACTTTCATTGATCCTTTTTAACTTTTTGATTCTAATCTTAGGACCAGGGCATATTTATTTCACTGGCTCTGATTCTAGGGACAAAGTGTGTTTCTTTGACACTAGTTTCAGAGCAAAAGTTCTTTAGTTCTGGTTTCAGGGATAAAGATGTTTATTTCCTTGGCTCGGGTCTCAAATACAGGGTGTGTTTCTTTCCCTGACTCTGGGTTTTGAGTCAGGGTGCTGCTTAGTTGGTTTCCTTCTTCAGCTATCTCTTTTAACCTATAGTTGTGCCTAAAGGGGGTTCTAAATTCCTTGTGCTTGTATGTCAATTTCTTTTCCTTTGGTAAATTTTCTTCTATCATTTAATAGATTTTCTGCATCTTAGCCCCTTCATCTACCCCATGGGATACCATGTTTGTTCTCTTCTGCATCTTTCAGATGTCTTGGAGGCTGTGGTCATACCTACTTGCTTTTTGTTTCTAGTGTTTGGTTGCCTGTTTGCTTTCTGCTTTTAATGATAACTAAATGTAGAATTTACGCTGCTCTTATTTTCTGTCCCTGATATTCTCTTTCAATAGATCTAATGTGTTGGTGATATTCTCAACAGTATATTTTACTTGATTGGGCTTTTCAGCAGTAACATCTGTTTGGGTTTTTTGTTTTCAAGATCTCAGTTTCATTGCTAAATTTCTCTTCAGTGTTAGTGTCTTTCTCTTTGAACTACTAACTTTACTGTGGACATTTTGAGTTGATTTCTTTTCTTTATTCAGTTTTGTATATGTTTCATCTTTGAAATCACCTAATATTTTTGAAGTGAATTTTGTGAGTCTTGGTCTGACTTTATAACAATCTCAGTATCTTTGAATTTTGAAATTAAGGAGTTATGAGTTCTTAGAGACCTTCTGCTGTCTTGCTTTTTTTGTGTGTGTTTCTGTATTATAATTATTGTGTCTGCTGTACTGAATATCTCTTAAGGTTTTATGAGTATTATAGTAACTCTTCAGGGGACATTCTTAGTAGCATTAAGGGAGAAGAAAGTTAACTATTGCAACACCAAGACCAAAATGAACATTACCTAGACAAACAATTCAATAAATTGAAGCCAACTCATGCGCTATCAAATAATATAAAACAGAAAATTACAAAAATATCTACAGAGAGTGTGTGCTATGGAATTATATTTTATTTAAGTCTAAATCAAATGTAATAAATGAATGAAATTAAGGGACACTTGGGGAACAGAAAGGGAAGAATAGGTATAGTCAAATTAAAAAAGGGAAAAAAGAGTGGGAAGAATATTATAATAAGAATAAAAGGAATATGAGTGTTTTTAAATTCTTATTTTCAAAAAATAAGAAACTAAATTGAAAATTTATAAATATAAAAATATGAAAAAATAAATTTTGCTTTAAAGTAAAAATAAAGTAAAACTTAAAAACCACATAGTAAAAATATACAAATTTTAAAAATTACATGATTTGAAAGCAACGAACCAGATCAGAGATTAAAGCTGTTTGCTACTTAATCTGGAATTCCTCGGTTCCATAGCTATATCCCATCATGCATGCAGAGAAATAAATTTCAAATTTCATCTTCAAATCTCAAAACTAATACTCTCACACTTCAGCAGGCAACTACCATACATATGCTTAATAATAACCATAGGTATTCCTAAAACAATGATTTTAGCATGTTCAAAGTACTATGAGAGCCATTTTAAAATCAAAATACTTACTTATTCTTCTAGATTGTGTGGCAGGATCAAGTGTTATACTTGTGCCCTCCATTGTTCTTTAAGCACTGGAATACAAGCCGATGCTTGATATCTAAGTCAGGTGATATCTGAAGTGAAGAAATAAAGTTTTTCTATCCAAATAATAATAATGACTTCTTCAATCACTCCTACAAACAGTGATAAATGAGCAATTGTCCAGACAGTGAGCTATTCAGTTAATTTGCATGTGGTTCTCATTTACTTACCCAGTAGGGTTGTTTTTTGCAAAGTTACCAGATTAACTTTGAATAATTGACAGCATTCTCCAGCTGCCTCAGTTTAAAATAATAGTAATAAATGAGGATTTTGACAACTGCTTCCTAAAGTCTCATTTCTCTTTTACATCAAACAGAATATGCTAAATAAACTTAAAGCAATATTTAAATTCATTCTATGCTATGCGGAATTTGCAATTTTGAGATTATGTGTGATCTCAGAAGAATCATAAATTATTATTTGAGTGATGGATGTTTTTTATATAAACATTATTTATTCTCTTGGCTTAAAATTGCTTTCAATAAATTGCATGTTAACTACAATGCACACAAAATTTGAGGTGCTGTTTTTATTTAAAATAGGGAAGGTAAAGTTTAAAATACTTGGTAGCTATGTGCCTTGTCAAACTAGACATGTGATCTTTGATTTAATAACTGTATTTTGCAAATGAACTGATTGATTTAGTCCCCAAGAGAATGGTGTTTGGAATGGGAACTGTGATAGACAAGTATGTGCAAATGAGTGAGGGGGCTGTATTGTAGTATCTTTAGAAATGCCAGGTGGTACCACATGAGGTGATAATACTCTGCCCAAGACTAATCAAAACCTCATTGCCAAGCATGAGAACACATCCTTCAAGTTGTTGGTCAGTAGAATCCAAGAGATTCTCAAAGTACTAAATCACTGCTTGGCCCATTAGTTCTAGCTTTTTATTTTCTAACTCTTATGTTAATTTAATGTTTTTCTATTAATCCATATATTGCCACATAACTGTGGCTTACCCAATAAAAGTTCCCAGCATCTGTCTGTGGTGGCTCCGTGGCTTCTCTTTCCCTCTGCATTACTCATCCCATGCTATAGGTCAAGCCAATTTCTTTATTCATTAACCAATGAAGACAATACATAGACAGAAGGACCTCCCACACCCAAGGGAGTCTCAGTGAAGGGATTACCCTAATAATAATGAGCTATGAGTTTATCTATGGACAAGTGTCTTGGCTGTTAGTTTATTTAGAAGGGTCCAGACCCCTAGGAAGGTGTTCCTGGGCTGTATAAGAAAGGTAGCTAAGCATGGCCCTATGAAAAAGTAACATTCTTTTATAATTTCTGCTGTACTTCTTTAACTATAAGTGACTTCCCCAACTAGAATTAATAGCAAAGAAACCTGTTTTTGATGTCTTCTTTGACTTTCTGTCCTTACTTCCCTCAGTGATAGACTGTGACCTGAACGTATAAGCTAAATAAATATGTTCCTCTTCTAATTATACTGTTTTATCACTACAACAGAATGAAACCAGAAAAGAGTATAAAGAGGAAAATACAAAAAGAAACAAATGCAAGCTATTCCAGTATCATGTATGGTTCTTCCATGAACAATTTGTTATTCTTTAACCAGACCTTCAACAACACATTTGTTCTTTTTCTCCCCTTAATTCTTAAAATCATCTCCAATAATTCTAAAACGAAACAATATATTTGTTTTGTTTATTTTGAAGGTACATAGCTTTGAATTTCTAAATTTTTAAAATAACTCATTAAATATTTTTTCATACAATATATTTACACCATATTCTTTTCCTTCTCCCAACTCCTCCTAGATCTTCTTCATTCTCATTGTGCATCCAGCTTCATGTTCTCCATTAAAAAGTAAAAGATACATAGGCCAAAAAAACATAAAACAAGCAAAAATGGTTCAAAATACCAAAACAAAACCAAGCCAAAAAAAAAAAAATACGAGTGTGTTAGTATTCCCAGTTTCTTCAGGGCATTGGGCTTGCCCAAGATTGTGGTTGACTGTGACATTGCAGAGAACTAATTTTCCCTTTCCAGAATGTATCATGACTGGCTAACAGCTTCTTGATTAGGGAAGACTTATTTTTTTTTTGTCTGATTTGAACCTCCATAGTCTGAGCTTCACCGAGACAATTTTAGTAAAATACTGTGCATAAGAATAAGTTAAACAGTCAAATTCACAAAGTACAATGGCAATATATGTCTTTGGGGTTTAAGGAGAGATATATTGATTAAAAAAATGAAATGAAGCATTTCAAAATAGCATACACAAAATACACATTTTCTAAATGCTCTGAAAACAGACCCTCGTGATTTCACATTTAAAATTAGAGTGTTTTTCGGTGCACTACTACTGAGTAAAAATTAAAGTGTGATGCTCCAAATGTTGTTTCTATGATGAGTTTGAATAGTCAAATATATGATTTGGAACATTTTCATATTTGCTACATGCAAGTTTGAAGTGATTTTCTTCATGTTGCAAGATGTTAAATTGCATAAAATGATTTTTCTTTACCATATATTTTCTGCTGAATATATGGAGTTATGATGAGATTTGATTCCAATCAAAAACATTTCAGGGACAAAGCAATAAAAACCAATTCTGGAAAGAGATTTTGATATTTGTATCATCATTCTTTGAAGAGTCAATGTTGTCTGGTTTTTTTTTTTAAGTCACAAAGTAAACTTTATTTAAACTGTTGAACTTCTGAAATGCACCATCCTAAACACAGCCCTACTGTTTTGTTTCCACTGGAGAGAAGAAGCATGGTATGATTCCCATCAACACAACAGGATAGAAAAATTTCCATAAATTCTCTCCAGGAACCAGAGTCTTACACAGTCTATTTAGCAGATGCTGACATCAAAAACCTCTTCAGAAGAAGTTATGACTACCCAAAGTAAACACCTGCTGATTAAATGTGGTAGTTTATATGACAGACAATATTCTGCTTCTTAAATCAACAAAATATTTTGCAAACAGTTTCAATTTGAGCATATTCTAAAGATAAATGTTAATGCTGCATATATCCTTGTATTTTCTATGTACATGTTTGATAACTATCACAGAAAGTGCATGTATATGCCTGATAAGATAACAATGAAGTCACAAATATCTACCAAATCTGATTTTTTCCAATCTTTCTTTTATCTACTTTTCTATACATAATATTTGTTTCTATGGCATCTATATTTTTATCTCTGCCATATTTTTAGAACAAGGTATTTGATATTTAAATAAGGTTTGTTATGGTATCCCAAGGAAAAGAGAAAGAAAACTAACTATGGAGTCAAACATTTTGACTTTTAATTTTTCAAAGGTGATCAAAACATCTCCTGGCATTCATAATAGAGACTGTGAAAAATATAGCATGCTGGGCTAAAGCAAGGTTTCAGTCCAGAATGGAAGATGTGAGAGGAAAGGCAAATTGCATATTAAAACTGAGGAGTTCAAAGGATGTTTGACAGCAAGGATACACATAGACAGTCTAGAAAAGGGGAGAAAATTTCAATAGCATTTTTATATTTTTTGCCCAGTTTCATGTTTTATTAACTTACAGGCCTTTGGAATAGACAGGAACAAAGTAAAGCAAGTCATAAAGGATATGTATGCAAAAAACAGATATAGAATATTTATAAACCTAAGACAAGAGTTGAAAGAGAGTAATAAGAAAGATTTTCAAGGAAGGGTGCTTATGATTGAACATTCTTACCTCTTTAGTTCCATCCTAATTAAATATTCTTATATGTATTTTAAATTTCTTGCTTTATTATTAATGTTATATATTGACAAAATTCTTCATAAAGTAAATTGGAATGTACAGGAGCCTGGAAGATGGATGATGTGTTTCATTAAAACATACAATGTAAATGTGTCATGTTGACAAAGAAAGATCTCTATGACACTTGGGTGAAAGTTAAAGCAGAGAAAATTTTAGTTTGGTACCATCTTCATTTAAATAAAAAACAGATGCATATCAACCGTTCAAGAATTTATAAACTCAATGAGCATAAATCTACTAAAACTGCTGTCTCCATAAAATGATAAGATATAGGTCCTGATTTCATTAAAGGAATGCGTTCCAGTTTCTTTTCATATGGTTTTCAGTGATTTAACATGGGAATTCATCTTTTGTTCACTCTTTGCTTAATAGACTTGCAAAAAAAAAAACAGTAATATTAACAATCATTGAATAATTTTAAAGTAACCATTTTTTTTATCTCCTAAATCTTTTATTAGAATGCTAGGCATTGCTTGGTTTATTTCTCTGCTCGTAAGTCACAAATCAATGTCTGAGCCAGTTTGGGTTGTCAGCAAGAATACAGGGTCTTCTTCCTGCTCCTGGTGCTGAATCATGGTTTGGTCTTTGTATCTGTAGCAATGAGATCCTGATTCCTTGCTGATTGAAAGCAGGTCACCATCAGTTCCTAGAAGCAGAACCTTCGTTGACTTACAAAGAGCTTAATGCTGCAAACAGCTTGAGTATACTCTGCTGGAGAGTAAAATATTAAGTATAACCTTTAGTTTGATCAGGTTCATGTAATATAAATAATTTTCTGAATTTAAATGATGTCTGTAACATAACATAAATACATCGTTAATGATTAAACTACTTTTTTAGACAGGATTTTTCTGTGTAGCCATGGCTGTCCTGGACTCATTTTGTAAACCAGGCTGGGCTTGAACTCACAGAGATCCTCCTACCTCTATACCTGGCTTAAAATAATATTCTTATTTCCAGAAATTATTCTGTTTATGGAGGTGAGACTATTTGGCCAATTATTTTAAATCTGTCTCACACATGTATTTCCCTGAGTACAGATGACCTTTTAATACAACTTCCTATGCACAAAGTTACTTAACAGTTTTTTCCCATATGATCTATCATCTAGGGTTTATATATACACTTCCAGACCACTCTCTGTTTCACATTTACATGTCAGCATCATAGCACCTAACCTAGAGCCTTGTATATGTAAGTTCTTCAAACACTCAGAAGAATACAGACTGCAGAAATTGGAGTTGATGGGTTATTAAGTTAAATTTTAAAATGGGAATATGACCTTGGGGGTAAAAAGAAGTTAAAGTGGATATGAGATGAGTTAAAGGGAGTAGTTAGAATAAATATAATTAAAACACATTGTATGAAATTCTCAAGTGATTAAAATGTGTTTATATTTTAAAGTTTAATGTCATTAAATGTCAAATAATGACAAAAATTTATTTGACTTTTAAAAATATCAAATGGTTGCCACCTAAAATAATAAATATCCAAGAAAAACTAAATTTCAGGTTGGAAAATTTTAGTTATGATGCTCATAGTCATTTTAAATGATCAAAATAAATTACCTGTAGGAGGAAAATTATAAAATATATTAATTTTTCTATACCTACCCTTCTATGAAAATCAGGTGATTTTTTTTTTCTCAAGTTGAAGGAGGATGTTAGAGGTAATCACCTAGAAAAGTGAAGAGACTCTGAATCACTCATGTTCTGGGTTTTGATGAACTTGCAAACTTACTGGTAGAAGTTAATGTGATTTAGGACCAGAGTAAATAGTTAAAACGGGAAACACTATAGGGAGACTTTCTTGTCTAAGCACTGCTGACTTCTCATTGACCTGCCAAGCTTAAGTATGTCTTAAATTGTGTCCTGTACATATGATCAGTCCAGTATGTTTCCAACAGCTCAGAGACGGGCTAAGCATCCTGTTGTCCAGAGAGAACAAATGCTCCCCCTCTCTGACTTTCAGCCTCTCCTACTACCTTGTAGTCAGCACACAGAGTGGCCAAGGAAGACTTTGGCTCTATTAATTTGAACATCTGTGTCAAATCTCACAGAAATTTAGGAAAATAGAGATGCCTATGAAAAAGAATAAATCTACCTGCTGTAAAGCATGTCTCTCAATGATGATATTGATTGCATTATTGGCTATGACCAAGAATATAACTGAAGAGTGATGGCTCATACTAAGGCACTTTGTTTACCACCGAAATACCATGAGTTTTAAATTAATTTTCTTCTTTTTAGCCTTGCAGACAATCAATTCTTCAGGATAATTATCAGGGCAAATGTTTGTTAAAGATTCGTTTATTTATTATTTATAAGGTGTTCTGCCTGCATTTATGACTGAGTGCCAGAAGAGAGTACCAGATTTCATTCTAGATGGTTGTGGTCTAGAATGTGGTTGCTTGGAACTGGACTTAGGACTTCCAGAAGAGCAGCCCCTGCCCTTAACCTCTGAGCCACCTATCAAGCCCCCAGGGTAATTTTTAATAACGTCAACCTTCCATGGTCTGCTGCAGTCCACTTCCTCAATGCCTTTACGCTGCTTGTTTCTGGACTTGAACTACTTTGCTCAGAGACACAGAGGCTTCATTTTCTCACAAGTTTCTATCTTGGCTCAAATGTACTAAAACAGATTAAGTCACTTGGTTATTTCCACAGGGTGGAGAAATCTATGGGGCACATTATTTGGTGGAGTTACTATTGTGGGTCTCCTTCTTCCTCAACATTATTGGCCACCAGTTCACAGGTTTTGGGCAGCTGTGCCTGCAACGGAGAAAAGCCTTCCGAATATGACGTCAGTGAATCCCTTCCACTTTTTTTCGGGAGTATGTGGAATGTATAGATGTGGAGACAGTAGCTGGGGAATTTGCATTAAATAGCACCCTCCTATCATATAACTGAGGTAGTGGCAGCTCTGAAAATAGCTAGAGCCTGTTCACTAATGCTGTGGTCAGCAGGTGAAGAGGGTTTACAGGGGATTATGTCAAGGGTCTATGATAGTCAGGCATCTGTGTCTAGAGACACCCTTCAGACAAAGGCAGGTAGAGAGAAGGAAACCTCACTCAGGAGGGAGTCCTTCATGGTGCTGATTTTGGAGAAAGCTCCCAGCCCATGGAAGATTGCGACCTATGATCATCAGGGCCTCCCAATAACTTTTTTTTTGTTACATTTGTAATGGATATTCAGGGAGGGTGTTGTTAATATATTGAAAATGCATAGATATTAATAGGGTACGTGGATATATGAATTATTTTTAATAAAACTTAACAAACAAAATGTGAAAACAAATCTCAGAAGTGTAGTTTTGGATAGTCAATTAGAATTCTGCAGGGGTTTCTGTCAACCTACTCTCTAAATTAGTGAAACTGTTTTATAATCTAAACCAAGACCTCACATGGTTACATCACAGTCTGGTTGGTTCCTTGGCTCAGTGGCAGGGATATAGCACTTTTTTGTTGATTCATTTCAGACATAGAGAGATGATAAATTATTTATCTGTAGCATGAGGGTCTGCTTGTTGGGGTTTCTGTCTTGCCCAGTTCCTACAGCTGGTAAGTCCCAAAATAAAATTACACAGAGAGTCTTTGCCTAGCAGTAGCACAAGCCCCTATGATCCAGTAGACCCAACATCAATCATTAATCAAGGAAAATGCCCTTCTGAGAAACTGGAGACATTTTCTCAATTGGAATTCCACACTTCCCCAAGAATTATAATTAGTGTCAAGATAAAATAACAATAACAACAACTTTTCAGAACAATTGCTACATTCAAAAGAAATTGCCTTTACAAAACAGATAATGGTGACACTGGGTGCAATTGCTGTAATTTGTAGATCCCTGATTATTCATTTCATAATGTTAAAATAATATTAGGCAACTGAACCAGTCTGTACAGAGGTCAATTATGGACAACAAAGGCAGGTGTCAGGAAAGTCAGTGTCTTTATTTCTTGCTTTAAATTTAATCCTCTATGCCATGAGTTGAATTTATGATAGATTGTAGTTGAATATTACTGCCTATCTTTTAAGTGTAGAATATAATTCCACATGTGTTAACCAATATATTATTATAACATAAATTGTATAGACTAATTAAATATTTGGATCTAAATGATTAAGGTAAGGTGTTCACACATATTAATAATACTATGAAATAGAATTGTTATAATTATGCCCCTTGCAAAAATGTATTGATTGAATTTTCATTTGAGTATTAGTTAGTATTTTATAGTAAAAATAATAGTAGTAGCTGTGGTGTGATTAAAATGCCATAATAATGATTTAAATTCTTCACAAAAAAAGTTAAATTATAATAATTAAATAATGAATGAAAAATGTAAAACAGCCTAATAAACCTAGAAAAGACTGAGATTTTTAAAGTTTATATAACAATTATAGCTTTTCAAATTTCTAGTAGTAAAAAACATTGATCCATAATTTTTTAATAAGTTAGAACCATATGGGGTGCTAAAATTATTTAAATGTAAGAGGAAGTTAATATTTTGTTTTATTTTATTTTATCTTTTGAGTCTAATTTTTAGTGTACAGCATTTAATTGTTTCAGAAGAAGTTTTAAATGGCATGTTTTCCACATATCTCAACCTCTTAGATAATAAAACATCAACTTTAACTTATTTTTAAGGAAAATTATCAGGTGGTTGCTATGGCTAACAGTGTATTCAGCCAATGGTTCAGATATTTAACGAGTGTGGAAAAAGCTTCATCTGTCAATAGAAGGGACTCACCAGCACGGAGAACTTGTCAGAGAAACATGGAAGGGAAATAGTTCCTTTCATATAAAATCAATTTTTCAGAGTGTAGGAAATATAAAAGTATAATGAAAGTAGTTAAAATTCATCTTGACAGGGTATCCAATAGAAATATTAGACTCCCCCAGTGTTTTAGCTTTTAAACTACTATAACAATATGTATTTGAAAAATTAAAGAAACAATCTTTTCAAAATTAAGTAACATGGTTACTATTTATTACAACATTAGTAGGTCACTAATGTTGACCTAACATAAACACTGTCATTTAAGTAATAAACTACTTGAAGAGGAATGACAGTACAGTGGTTTTGTCTAAAATCTGTTTGTATCTTCTCATAAGGCTCAGCATATACTCACAGCAAAATTTGCATGTATGTCTGTCAGATAATGAAAGGAAAAGTGTTCCAAAACTTTGCAGCTTCTCTTCTGCATGCCAGTCAGCACATCATATGACTACAGTTGTCGTACACAACATCATCAGGATGCACAACTACTGCTATAATAGCCAGTGTAAAATACCCACTTCTTCGATCAAAAACTAGTCAGATGGTGTAAGATGTTCTTCTGTTTGTGTGTTGCTTTCATTGGTTGAATAAAGAGACTGCCTTGGCCTTTTGATAGGGCAGCCCTTACGTGGGCAGAGTAGACAGAAAAGAATGCTGGGAAGAAGGGAAGTGTGGCAGATGCCATAAGCTCCGGCCCAAGACAGATGTAGGTTAGAATCTTTCCTGGTAAGCCAGGACCTCGTGGTGCTACACAGACTATTAGAAATGGGTTAGATCAAAATGTGAGAGTTAGCCAATAAGAAGCTAGAGCTAATGGGCCAAGCAGTAATTTAATTAATACAATTTCTGTGTGGTTATTTCAGGTATAAGCTAGCCCGGTGGGACGGAACAAGGGAACTCTTCGGGGGGCTAAGCTAGCCCAGTGCTTGGAATGTGGCCTGCTCCTCCTACAATAGTTAGAAACTGAAAACATAATTTGATAATAATTTAACTACATTACTTTTTATGCATCTAACCTGTACCTTAAGATTTATAAATAAACAAACTGTAGAATATGAATATGCTGCCTGGTAACATTTAAGTATCTTTTCTATTTTGTTTTGCTTTCAGCGATATCTCTATAGTAATGTAAAAAGAATGAGGTTCAAAACCAAAAATACAGATAGTTTTATTGTGCCAATTTGATAAGAAATATTAGAGTTTTTTTACATCTCACGTTAGAATCTTATATTTTAGCATCTTAATTGTATTGTTCTTTAAATACATGAGAAATTGTGTGCTTCCCAGTGCAGGATTTAAGAAATATAAGATCAATACTTACTTATTTGTCATAGGCAGAACCTGGAAACAACCTAACTGCCCCTTGACCAAAGAAGGAAAATGTGATACATTTACACAATGTAGTACTTCTCAGCAGAAAAAAAAAGTAATGACATCTTGATATTTGTGGGCAGATGGATACATCTAGAAAACATCATATTGAGTGAGGTAGCCCAGATCCAGAATAACAAATATCATATATACTCACTCATAAGTGGGTTTTAGACATAAAGAAAAAAAAAAAGAGCCTAAATTCACAGTCCCAGAGAACATAGACAACAAAGAGGACCCTAAGAGAAACATACATAGATCTACTCTACATGAGAAGTAGAAAAATATAAGATTTCCTGAGTAAATTGGAATCATAGTGATCATGGGAGAGGTTAGACGAGGAGAAGAGGGAAAGGGAGAGGAGCAGAGAAAAATATATTATTAAGTAAAAAAAAAATAAAATAAAAAATAAAAAGACCAATGCTTAGAAAAGGACTACACTTTTGCTTTGTCTTTTTATATATGATCATAAGATTTTATACATGATCATAAGCTTTTGACAAGGTTTACAGTAGCAAGTATGAATGCTTTCCTGTGGAACGAGTCTCATATTCAATCTTATTTTAAATATACTCTGAGTACACTTATTTTAAATATACTTCTGATTATGGGTTGAGAGATATTTTCATCCAAAATGATAAATTTGTTTTCAGTCTTTATTTATTTATTTATTTATTTATTTGGTTCATCACCCAGGGAAATCATAACAGAAACTTAAGGTAGGAACCTGGAGGCAGAAGCAGATGCACAGGCCATGGAAGAATGCTGCTTGCTGACTTGCTCCTCATGACTCGCTCGGTCTGCTTTCTTAAAGCACCCAGGACCACAAGCCCAGGGATGGTCTCACCTACAATGAGCTTAGTTCTTTCACATCAATCACTAATTAAGAAAATGCCTTACAAATTGTCTCCAGACTTGCCAAGAGCCCAATCTTACAAGGCATTTTCTCAGCTGGGGCTCTCTCCTCTCCAATACTTGTGTCAAGTCAACAAACAACTAGGCAGTATAGGTGTGCTGTAGCACAGCCATGAGAGAAGAAAGAGCTCATAAGATAGAAGAGGAGACAAAAGTCCCATGAGACTGGGTAGCAGATGATAAAGTAGAGAGGACTAAGGACACCTGTATAGAAATCTATGCTGCTTTCTTTGGGGTGGATTCAACCATCTTGATCATTGTATGTGGAAACTACAGAAGACAGAAAACACATTTGACACACACCTTCTATACACTGGCACTCAGTCAGCACCTGCTGAGCAACCTGACGAGATGTCATCCATCAAACAGAAGCTCGTAATCCAAAGTAGTCTAGAATTTTCCCCAGAAGCAACCACCCTGTGAACTCAAAGGTGGCCGAACAGCTTAGTCTCTCTCCTCCTCCCTCTAGATTTAGGGTGGAGCCAAGTAGTGAAAATGGACCCAGGACTCCTGTAAATCTAGGAAGAGATTTCCTCCTGTAAAGGCATAGAAGAGACAGTGCATGAGCTTCTCAAGGGAGGCCCCTACTCAGGAGTGTATGCTCAGATGTCCTCAGATGACCTTGGAGATCCCCATCTTAAACCCACTTCAGGACTCCAGTGAGTCCCAGACAAGAGAGGGAGGCTTCAGCAGCATAGTCATGGGATTCTGGCTCAGGTGCCACCATCTATGAGGTGCATATTTAAATAATAAATTCCAAAAGTGCACAACCCTGGACAGATACACATGTGGAATTCTTTGGCACATGCAGACTCCCGCCAACAAAATGACCGCCATTTGTAAACTATGCTCCTGGCACATAGCCCATCATTCTACCTGTATTGCCTTGATCAGTCCACACACGGGAACCTTTCAAAAGGCGCCATTAGCTTCATTTTCCACATGGAAGAAACAACACCCAACACGAGTGAGAAATCTTTCCAAGAATAAAGTGGGGTACAGTTTTAGCTCAATGATCACTCTCTGAAAGCAACAATGTGATTCCATCCTCATTTCCTCCAGGAACGCTTTTATGACTTCCCCATTCATTGGTCACACCTCAGATTTGATGGCACTTGCAAAGTCCTGGCTTCCAGGGGCCATTATTCCCCGCTGGTATTTGAAGAGGCTGGGTTCAAGCCTCAAAGAGAAATGTTATCTCTGGGGCTAGAAGGGAAGGCAACCAGATAGTCTCAGTTGGGCTCCTAAGCGTGGTTGACAGTTTTTCTTTCTGAAATCAGCCCGTGTCTTTTAATCTAGACAAATATTTTTGGTGTGCATTCTTTATTCTATAAGTGTCAACTGACGGCTGTGGGCTGGGTATCATGCTGGGTGAGACCCTCAAAGAGGGCATGAGGTCTTAAGTAATTACCTCATAGCATTTAAAGCCTGTTTTCAGTCTTTATATTTGCATAATTTTTAAATTTCTTTTATATTTATTTTATTTTTGAAATTATTGTTATACCATTCCCCCCTTCCT